>NW_025764997.1:0-302125 GCF_003918875.1 Haliotis rubra | reverse complement strand
CTACACCACGTCTACACGTGATTTGACTCTCGGCTACACCACGTCTACACGTGATTTGACTCACGGCTACACCACGTCTGTATTACTGGATTTGACTCACCCGTGACTGTTATGGCGTGAAGCTCGTGAAAAGGATAATCAATACCCTACCTCAATAGGGTCTTCATTTCAAACCATCACGTTTGTGTAAAGCAAGATTATATTTGTTGAGGAGGTGGCTCTTACCTGCAATTACCGTCAATCCCATCCCTCCTGACAATACCAGTCAGAAGGACCGTATTCTATATGCACATTCACGTCGAATGTCTTCTTCCGTTGCTGGGTTAGGGTTAAAGTGTTCTTAGTCAGCTCATGGTCTGACAGTGACACGCATCACAGGGGTCGCGTGGCCATGTATCATATATTTACATTTACCTCGTACAATACGCTGTATGCAGTACAGACTGTTTCGAAGCATATGCAATCTTCAGCTCGTGATATGAATATCGAGGTCCAATGTGTGCCTTTTTCGATTGTTTAGATCATAATACGGATACTGGATTCGTCGGCATCTTACTCCTACTCTCGGGTTTCATCAAAATTACAGCCTTCTTTAGGCTGCTTCAATCTGGGATTTTGTCCCGCGTTGATGTGATACACCATGACACAAACGAAAACGCGTAGATTCATATTTTAACAAATATAACCGTGTCAGACAACACTGAGCAGTGAGTCATAACTTGATTCTTTTTCAAATCTCTTTGTAAAGTTTTATAATTAACAGTAATGCTGTTTGCTGCAATAATGAATCATTTTTTTACGGTCGGTTCACATCTGTTGCTCTGCTCTCTGATGTCCACAGTTTTAAGTGATTGAGTGAGTGAATTGGTCTTCACGCCGCTCTTTGCAATATCACGGATTGGAGCACCGCAAATGGGTTTCACGTATTGTGCCCATTGTGGGGAATGTGACACGAGAGCGTCCAGAATGACCTCCAGATTGTTCCATATTATGCCAGATTAGTATCTGTTGTTCCAGAAACAAACAGAAGCTCCAAAGGCAGGTTAGTGTAGTAGCTTCCTTGCCACTGCTTACATTAGAGAGCAGTACATTCCTGGCAAGTGTATTGTCATGTATTACGATGGATTATCTCTAGATTGCTCCACACGGTAACGGCTTACTTCACCCCAAACACGTTCACCCCAGCACACATTCACCCTGGTTGTTTCACCCATTACAGTTTCACCCCATTTAGTAGAGGTTGTTTCACCCAAGCACATAAAAATTATCATTAGGTCTTCAGACGAAAGTCTGAAAGACTTACTGTTATTATCCGAATATTCTTCTTCTTTTTATTATTTGTACAAAGTTTGAGACAGCTCTCCTGAACTAACTACTAGGTCGATTTTCATGAAACATTCAGGGGTGATAACCTGTGTGCTGAAATTGAAGTCCCGACTTCCGGCTTCCGGTAAGGGCAGACTACCCAAAATGTCAAAATCTTTACACCTCAGTATCTCAAAAACTATAAGAGATAAATTGACCAAATTTTCACTCAATGTAGACATCATCATTCTGCTTCGATTTAATGCATATCAGAAGTTGGCCGCCATGATAGATGTTCCGCCAGTTCGAAAAAGCTGAAGTTTTTGTCGATTTTTGCATCTTCTCCTCAACGGCAATTAGTACAATAGTGTTTGATATATTGTTGTAAAGTCCACACTCCGGACTACATAGAAAGCCTAAGGCATGTCAATATATTGAATGGTTTTGGAGTTATCGCCCTTGGAATTTGGTGAATTTTTCTAAGGCGCATTTTCATAGGGTTCATAAAAATGTCACAACTCTGCAAAAACACAATGGATTTAATTTTTGAAGGTAACAAACGGTAGATAATTGAACGGGGAACATGTTTGCTTCACATTATTATTATGTCATAAACAATACTGTGTTTCATAATCTTCTCCTTCTGAACGGCAAAGACAATCGTGTGTGATATATCGTTGTAAAGCCCGCACCCGGGACTACTTAGACTGCTAAAGGCATGTCGATATCTTCAAGAAATTTAGAGTTATCGCCTTTGGAAGTTGGTTAATTTTGTCAAAATGCATTTTCATAGGGTTCATAAAAATGTCACAGATCTTCGAAAACACAATGGATTTAATTTGTCAAGGTACCAAATTGCAGGTAATCGAATTGGACACATATTTGCTTCACAGGATTGTATGTAAAAGGCAATAATTGCGTCACAATCACGGCTCAAACACGAACATTAGGCCTTTTCGCATTTCGTTAGTGGTTAGATAGCTGAAGGAAGCGTTAGTACAATCTAGCAACAATCCCCACTTCCTGGTTTTCCAGTGCCAATAGAAATAGTTCCCTCTTTAATAGGCCGTAATACCTTTGCTTTTCGTTTGTGTCAGTGGCACAGAATCAATGCCAAATTCATCTAAAAAACACTGTAATGGACGCTCCAAATGGCGTCCAAAGAAACCGTACAAGTAAAGGTAGCCATGGGGAGTGTATTGGGAAGCCTGGAGACCGTCAGTATTGCCTAGAAGGCAATCATAGTTAGTATCATTATTACCAACATACTATAAAAAATATTTCAATAGTTTATTAATCTGGGTATAGTGTCGAAACAGCTTATTGAGGTTTTTGGAATAATAGCAATATCGTAGTTGGACGATAGCAAGAAGCTGCCTTGGACAGGAGTGAACTTGAGGAGAGTTCCTTGTCTGTGTGCTGTGTCCAGAGGTTAAGAAGCTTCTCATAGAAGTCTTGAATTTCTGCCTATTGTTTCTTGAAAGAAGGCCCTTTTCACTTGGTCATCCTCACTTCTCAAGTGTGGCACAAGAACATAATATGGTAAGCCAGCATTAGATGAGATATAGGTGATTGTCCTATGTGCCATCTCACAGTAGCAGTAGCACGTACCCGATAGTTGTTAAAAAATTGCCTAATAAGAAAACAGATTGAATCATTAATACCATTTTCCATGTATGCCCAATTAGTTGTGGGATGAAATGACGGGGTATTCCCGTGAAGTAGAATTTTGTTGTTGCCTGTATAATCTCCTTCATGTTGCTCTATGGTGTGGATAGTTGTGCCTAGTCTTATATGATGTGTATAGGTTTGCCAGTTGCTATATGATGTGGATAGTTGTGCCTGGTGTTATATGATGTGGATAGGTGTGCCTTGTGTTATATGATGTGTGTAGTTGAGCCTAATGTTATATGATGAGGATAGGTGTGCCTAGTGTTATATGATGTGGATAGTTGTGTCTTGTGTTATATGATGTGTGTAGTTAAGCCTAATGTTATATGATGAGGATAGGTGTGCCTAGTGTTATAGGATGTGGATAGTTGTGCCTAGCGTTATATGGTGTGGATAGTTGTGTCTTGTGTTATATGATGTGTGTAGTTAAGCCATATTATATGATGAGGATAGGTGCGCCTAGTGTTAAAGGATGTGAATAGTTGTGCCTAGCCTTATATGATGAGGATAGTTGTGCCTGGTGTTATATGATGTGGATAGGTGTGCCTTGTGTTATATGATGTGTGTAGTTGACCCTAATCTTATATGATGTGGATAGGTGTGCCATGTGTTATATGATGGGTATAGTTGTGCCATGTGTTATATGATGTGGATAGTTGTGCAATGTGTTATATGATGTGGATAGGCGTGCCATGTGTTATATGATGGGGATAGTTGTGCCTAGCGTTATATAATGGGGATAGCTGTCCCTATTCTTATAAGATGTGGATAGGTGTGCCATGTGTTATATGAAAGGTATAGTTGTGCCATGTGTTATATGATGTGGATAGTTGTGCCTAGCGTTTTATAATGGGGATAGCTGTGCCTAGTGTTATATGATGTGGATAGTTGTGCCTAGCGTTATATGATGTGGATAGTTGTGCCTGGTGTTATATGATGTGGATAGGTGTGCCTGGTGTTCTATGGCGTGGATAGGTGTGCTTGGTATAAATATGGGTCGTTGTGCCTGGTGTTATTTGATGTGGATAGGTGTGACTAGTGTTATATGATGTGGATAGGTGTGCCTTGTGTTATATGATGTGGATAGCTGTGCCTTGTGTTATATGGTGTGGATAGGTGTGCCTTGTGTTATATGGTGTGTATAGGTGTGCCTTGTGTTATATGGTGTGGATAGGCGTGCCTAGCATTATATGGTGTGGGTAGTTGTGCCTTGTGTTATATGCTGTGGATAGGTGTGCCTAGCGTTATATGATGTGGATAGGTGTGCCTTGTGTTATGTGATGTGTGTAGTTGAGCCTAATGTTATATGATGTGGATAGGTGTGCCTAGTGTTATATGCTGTGGATAGGTGTGCCTAGCGTTATATGGTGTGGATAGGTGTGCCTAGCGTTATATGATGTGGATAGGTGTGCCTTGTGTTACATGCTGTGGATAGGTGTGCCTAGTGTTATATGCTGTGGATAGGTGTGCCTAGCGTTATATGGTGTGGATAGGTGTGCCTTGTGTTATATGCTGTGGATAGGTGTGCCTAGCGTTATATGATGTGGATAGTTGTGCCTAGTCTTATATGGTGTGGATAGTTGTGTCTTGTGTTATATGATATGGATAGTTGTGCCTTGTGTTATATGATGTGGATAGTTGTACCTTGTGTTATATGATGTGGGTAGTTGAGCCTTGTGTTACATGATGTGGACAGTTGTGGCTAATGTTATATGATCTGGACAGCTGTGCCTGGCTTTATATGGTGTGGGTAGTTGTGACTAGTGTTATATGATGTGGTTAGTAGTGTCCGGTGTTAAGGGGCGTGGATAGTGGTGTCCGGTGTTATGGGACGTGGATAGTGGTGTATGGTGTTATGGGGCGTGGATAGTGGTGTCTGGTGTTATAGGGAGTGGATAGTGGTGTCTGGTGTTATGGGGCGTGGATAATGTTGTCTCGTGTTATGGGACGTGAACAGTGGTGTCTGGTGTTAATGGGCGTGGATAGTGGTGTTTGGTGTTATGGGGCGTGGATAGAGGTGTCTGGTGTTATAGGCGTGGATAGTGGTGTTCGGTGATATGGGGCTTGGATAGTGGTGTCTGGTGTTATGGGGCGTGGATATTGGTGTGTGGTGTTATGGGGCGTGAATAGTAGTGTCTGGTGTAATGGGGCGTGGATAGAGGTGTCTTGTGTTATGGGGCATGGTTAGTAGTGTCTGGTGTTATGGGGCGTGTATAGTGGTGTTCGGTGTTATGGGGCGTGGATAGTGGTGTCCGGTGTTATGGGGCGTGGATAGTGGTGTCCGGTGTTATGGGAGGGGGATAGTGGTGTCTGGTGTTATGGTGCGTGGATAGTGGTGTCTGGTGTAATAGGGCGTGGATAGTGGCGTCTGGAGTTATGGGGCCTGGATAGAGGTATCTTGTGTTATGGGGCGTGGATAGTGGTGTCTGGTGTTATGGGGCGTGGATAGGGGTGTCCGGTGTTAAGGGACATGGATAATGGTGTCCGATGTTATGAGGCATGGACAGTGGTGTCTGGTGTTATGGGGCGTGGAAAGTTGTATCCGGTGTTATAGGGCGTGGATAGAGGTGTCTGGTGTTATGGGGCGTGGGAAGGTTTGTCCCTTGCTATGGGGCGTGGGAAGGTTTGTCCCTTGCTATGGGGCGTGGATAGTGGTGTCTTGTGTTATTGGGCGTGGATAGTGGTGTCCGGTGTTATGGGGCGTGGATAGTAGTGTCTGGTGTTATGGGGCGTGGATAGTGGTGTCTGGTGTTTAATGGGCGTGGATAGTGGTGTCCGGTGTTATGGGGCCTGGATAGTGGTGTCTAGTGCTCAATGTGAAGCTCAGCGAATGGGTCAGTGATTGAGATTAGTTTTTCGGCGCACTCTTCACTATTCCAGTCTGGACCACACAATCCAGTGATCAACAGCATGAGCATCGATCTACGTAACTGGGATACGATGACACGTGTCAACCAAGTCAGTGGGCCTGACTGCCCGGTCCCGTTAGTCGCCTCTTCCGACAAGCATGGGTTACGGAAGACCAATTCTAACCCTGATCTTCACGGGTCTTTGGTCTTCAGGGGTGTTGCTTGTTGCATAACATGTATAGAAGTCCCGGTGTTGTGTTTCGTGGATGATAATGTTGTGGGATGTGTATAGTAGTGCCCGTTGCAGTGTTGGAGTGTGGATAGTAGTGTTCGGTTTTATGCGTTATAGATAGTAATTTTCACCGTTCAGATTATACAAATCATCTAACTCTCTGGACCCTATTGTAATCAACAACGAGGAAACTGAAATAGTGATAAAATACAAATATTTAGGCACTGCCATTGATTGTAATCTTAATTGGAATGACAATGTAACCTGTACAAGAAAGGCCAGCAGAGATTGTCTTTCTTACGTCGTTTAAACAACTTTAACATTGATTGTTTTCTTATGGTACTGTTTTACAAAACATTCATACAAAGCATTTTTACTTTTAACCTTCTTTGTTGGTTTGGTAACCCGTCTGTTCAAAATAAAGCTCAACAAAATTGACGCAAAATCTATGGCACTGAGTCAATAACATCTATCGGCCTACTTTACGAGCAGCAAATTATAAAAACGTGTAAAAGACAGCTCTCACATTATTTATTTACGATTTTGAATTTCTTCCACTGCAATCGTCGTCTGCGCATGCCGATAGCTAGAACAAACAGGTTCCGTCACTTCTTCGTAACAGCCGGTATTCATTATTTTAACAACAGTTAATTTTAAATATTTATATCCACCTTATCATCTAACATCATGTGTACTATTTAACACCTCTGCCTTTTTTACCTTTGCCTTTTTGATCATTTCTGTTCATCATATCCTACTCCTCACCCGTTTTTGTGCTCTCATCTATTTATTTGTCTACTATCTCAGTGCTTACTGAAATGTGATATCTTGCGATTCCTTGTTTTGCTCTGTCTCATGAGTTTTACGATGTAACCAAAATTTCCTTCGGGATAATAAAGTATTATCTTATCTTATTTATGTGGAAGGTATAGCAGTCTCTATACTAGGATAGTCGTTACGGGTTTTACTGACTTTGACAGTAGTGTGAACTTTCATGGCTGATCATATTACTAAAATACTGTGCAGTATTAAACACAGATCACCTGTCCATATGGATTCGGGATGTATCTGGGAACATGGAGGTGATCCAGCCCTGAGACACAGCTGTTTGTCTATTGTTCGGATGCACTGGGCTGCTTCAGTGAACTGTGACTCAGAAATACTTGACCCCAAGATACAGAACCATATCACCACAACATATTGATTTGGAATAATAGAATCACAACCAGCGAAACCACAGTGTAAGAAGGCCCAACAACATATACCAAGATCTGCGTGTTAGCCTGTTGGATATTGGAGGCGGTGGGGTAGCCTAGTGGTTGAAGAGTTCGTTCGTCACGCCAAAGACCGGATTCGATTCCCCGCATGGGAAACAATGTGTGAAGCCCATTTCTGGTGTCCTCCGCCGTAATATTGCTGGTATATTTCTAAAAGCGATGCAAAACTAAACTTACTCATTGTTGGATATTGTCTGGTGTCGATGCTGTGGAATTTCAGCGATAACACGTGGATGTGCTTCGTATCTTTCATTCTGCTTCTGAACGCGCCATGAATATTTACATTAATTGCATATAAAATCGAGATGGGCATTCTCACTCGGAACATACAAAAGTCATCATAAACTTATGATTAATAGCGAAACGAAATAATACTAATATATTACAAATTATTACAAATATGAAAATGATTATTAAAATCTCTTTATGTTAATATTTTTTCTGCAGATGACACAATTTCATAAAAATAAATACTAATAGTGTCATTGAAGCAGAATATTAACTTGATACTTGTTTAATTGAATCTCACAATGGAAGTAGTATGCGCAATATTACAAAAACAGATGTATACCATACTGCTATCATCCAGGTAACAATACAGACAAACAAGTGGATTGCAGAATCGTATTATTGAGAAAACAATGCCTGACGTTCCATGACAGGCTGACTACCCATTGGCGGCCTTCTCAACTGGGCGAGGCGGGTAGAATATTTTGTCGCATTTTCAACGAATATCGAGCAAAGCATACGTCACCAGAATAATGCCCATCTTTACTCCAGAGAAGGAAAACTCGAACACGACTAATATGTAAATGTTTTTAACTTCAAAGTTTGACTTGCGAAAAAATATTTCTTCTTTAAGATATTTCATAAATAAATGATATGATTTAAATGGTTTACTGTATATCTCCTTTAGGTGGTTTTGAGACACGAAAGTCGCCTTTACATGAAATATAAACGACGGACACACCCTTTTTCACACCGACATGAACGTTGATGTTGCATTTCAAGTGGATATTGTCACGAAATTATGCACACAATACATGGAACGGAACATATATATATCGTTAACATCAGTATTTTAGCACATGTGTTGATAATCGCCCATTATGTCCAATATCTTCCATCTTTATGATACGTTTAGTGGAAATGTTGTCGAACACCCATTAAATAACAATGGAAAACGTTTATTGCGCCTTATATTGGGCCTCTGGATTTTGGTTCACATTATGCATTTAAATAATGAATACCGCCATTGCGGAGTCTTTTTGTATACTCACTTTTCTTATTAAACTTGCTGTTTTGATACGCTTACCTATTCAGCAATGCATGTGTTCTTGCGTTCCAACACACGTGTGATCGCTATGATTACGTAACGCTCTGTTCGTGATTTTTGTGTTATACGTTTTTCACATTTCTTACGTCGGCCCCCAAGTCCAAGTTCAAACAGTCAACATGCCATTACATTGTGCAGGACAGAACAAAAATAATGTAGGTGTCAAGTTTCTAATTTTGTTGAATATATCGATATCATTTGAAGCTGAGTCTGACTGCAGGGGAGTTCCTAGACAAAGCACGGAATGGTATACACATATACTTACATATTCTTAATACATGAATTCCAGCAGTTGATATGCATAACTGATGATATGTCTACATGTCCTGCAATTCAACTATGACCACAAAAGCCAATCTATCACTATCTATTTAAAAAATACAACTACACCGTAAGGTCTTTGAATGAGGAAACTCTATGGCTGTCAACGCCTGTAATATGGGGAACATCACGTTTCGACGCATATTACTCCTTAATCACAACTCACCATCTCGTTACATCTGTGGCTTTGCTTGTCGGAGGTATATGTCGGGAATATGTGTCGGGATACATGTCTTGAGTATATGTCGGGAGTAATTGGTGCTGTGTGGTCCTGTGCATAACGCTTAGGTCACAAATTAGGTGATGTTAAGCAACAATGGGCGCGGAGAGTTCTTGGATGGGTGACCGTGTTTGGCAGCTTGACTCCTGAGAGTTTTGAGTTATTCAGTCCTGCCCCACAACGAAGCACATGTGATGCTTGTGGTCTCACAGTAGGCACGTGAGTTTGTTTAAAATTACTTCTGTTCATCCAGCAGAAAATGAGTACCCGGTGGGATAGGTCATGTGATTATAACCTAACAGGAAGCTTGGGTTATCCAGGGTAACAATAATCAGATTGTCTGGGTGCTTGAAGTCTGCATTATGCGTGGAGAAATGCGCATGGTACAAGGACTGTTTTTAGCAAAGTATATATCGAATATATTTTTACGAGGGCAGTGGTTCTCAGTTTACTTGACATGGTAGATATTCATCATGGTAGATATTCATCATGGTAGATATTCACCGTTGTACCAGTAGCACTAATTGGAATGGAACTGTACTTGAATATGATATAACCCACAGATTAGCATCCGAATTACATGTAACAGCTTTCACAAAAAATATTTCATGTATATTAATCGTGTTCATAAATCCCTAACAATACCACAGCACCATTTCGTAGCAAAACAACAGGTGATGTATTATTCACATCAGTCACGCGCAGTAATTGTTGAATAACAAAAGACCTTACTTTAAGCAATAACTCTTCCTGCCTGAAACATACTCAACTCCTTAACCTGTCAATCAAATACATGTTCGACGACGAGCATTGGATCAGCTCGACAAGCTCTATCAGGGAATCATATCATCACAATGAAGTGTAGCGAATTAGAGACCTATACCATCTGGTTCCTACCAGATAATTATGATGGTCATACCAGCAACTTATGATGGGCATGACAGCAACCTAATAGTATGCTGGTCACACCTTTTGCCCAACGCGATCATGTCAGCTACCCATGTTGATCATAAAAATAAGTTATCACGATCATGTGAGCAACCCATGCTGATCATACCAACAAGTTATCCCGATCATATGAGCAACCCATGTTGATCATACCATAAAGTTATCACGATCATGTGAGCAACCCATGTTGATCATACCAGCAACCATTTTCACGATCATGTCAGCAAGCCATGTTGATCATACCAACAAGTTATCACGATCATGTCAGTTACCCATGTTGGTCATATCAGCAACTTATCACGATCATGTCAGCAAGCCATGTTGATCATACCAACAAGTTATCACGATCATGTCAGCAAGCCATGTTGATCATACCAACAAGTTATCACGATCATGTCAGCTACCCATGTTGGTCACACCAGCAACTTACCACGATCATGTCGGCTACCCAGGTTGGTCATACCAGGAAGATATGACGATCATGTCAGCAACCCAGGTTGGTCGTACCATAAAGATATCACGATCATGTCATCTACCCATGTTGGTCATACCAGCAACTTATCACGATTCTGTCAGCAACCCATGTTGGTCGTAGCCGCAACTTATCACGGTCATATAAGCAACGTATGTTGGTCATACCAGCACCTTATCAAGGTCATGGCATCAGTCTTTCATTGTCATACCAGCTACCTATATAATCGTCACACCAGCAAGGTATGTTGACCATACCAGAAAGATATGATGGTCATGCAGAAAACTATATTGCGGGATTATGAGGGCTTACCTTGATTTTTCACAGTGTGTTTGTATTAAAACATTTGGGGGCGTGACCTCTTGATGACCTGTACTTACACCCGTGAGGAACCTGCCTGTGACCTCTGATGGGTCATTGTCTAAGTATCAACGTTCACATAACTGTACAATCTCTAACACCTTCTCGTGTTGTACAGTGTTGACTTATTATCAGCAGCGGTATTCAGCCATACTTCAGGGTGGCTGTGCTGTTTATGAGGCTGTGCAAACAGACTAAATGCCTTCAGCAAATCTCCAATCTAATGGTAAGCGTAAATGCAACATTGAGTTCAGATACTAACAGATGAATCAATGAATATTAGGTCGGTCCATACAATCAGACAAATATCTATAATTCATTGAATAAAAATATGTTTAGCATAGAGTACTAGCTAGTGATATAATTGTTCGAAATCGACATAGTGTAAATCAGTACTCGCTCGGGTGAAACGCATCTGGTGTTTTCCGTTTCCGTCTGCCATGGAGGGGGGGCTGAGGTAGCCTAGTGAAGGCGTCATCTCTGAAGACCCGGGTTCGATTCCCCACATGGGTACAATGTGTGAAGCCGATTTCTGGTGTCCCCCGCCGTGATATTGCTGGAATGTTACTAAAAGCGGCGTAAAACTAAACTCACTCACTCACTCTACCATGAGTTATATAACCATCCGCGATACTCATACAACAACCGCCACTGTGCAGCTTGTCGACATGGTTCAATCGGATATAAAGTGTAAGTGGTTATCATTCATTTGTCTTATGTTTCTAACTTCATGTCACTCACTGATATAAATGACAATATCGGATCAAAATATGGTCAATCATGTTGGTGTAATTACAGGCGAGATCAGTTTTGTTTCGACTCAAAATGGTCATATAAGACACGTATGACGGTCATGCCGTAACCTAAATTGCGGAATTATGAGAGCTTACCTTGACTTTTCACGTTGTGTTTGCATGACAACATCTGGTACAGGCACATATGTGACACACATGCTCGTGACAGACACCGTTATATGAGTCAGACTCATTCCAGGTTATTCAACAATTGTTATTTTTTTACTGTGCCTAGAGCTGCGAAGTTGACACCAGCTGCAGTACGCCTTTACTACATTACACACTGTTGATGAAACTCGTTATCTCTACAAATGTTATTATTTGTATTTTTAGAATTATTAGTAATGTATAATAGAATATTATAACATACCATGTGCTCAACATGCCTGACTGAATAAAACGTAAATTAACATTTAATAAGAGTATTTGTATAGCGCCGAATTCCATCACACAAGGACAAAAATAAAAAAATAAAAAAGAATTTATGAAAGATAACATTGAAATAGGGGTGTTTGTAGTCTGTTTTTGAAGAGAGGCAGAGTTGGTACTAGTTTTAGATCAGGAGGCAAAGAGTTCCAAAGGGTAGCAGCTGCATACTGAAAGGACGTCGCACCTGATATGTCACAAAAACAGACATACAATTTACTTTTAACGTAAACCAACATAAGTTCAGCAAAAATTATTATAAAAGTTAAAAGGAATATGCTAAGACGTTTAATTTAAGGATTAGGAATATCGATGATCTGATTTGATTCAATGATGGTCAAATATCCAATATTCCTTTCCACCGATCTACGTACCAGACCTAAACAGAGAGACCAGAGAAACAGCTTCGTTTGTTGCATGTTCATGCCTTTCGATAAAGCATCAATGTTACCGTTATGTCAATCAAACTACCGACCCTTGTCTTTGGTGTACACATTTTACAAGTGATGTCGACATCGCGAGGTTTTATCAATATACAAATGGATTTGCACTTAAACTGGCTCGTGTTTATCAGCAGGTTTCATTAAAGAAACATACATTTGCATTAAAGACGATCTGTTTAGGTATCTATAATTTATGTAAGGAAGAGAATATCAAATTCAACCACTGTCATAAAATGCACAAACAAATTCCCCCAAAAGAGGAACAGAAAACGTTATTTTTGCAGAATATCGGGAGTGAAAGTTACCAGAAAACAGATATTTGGGTAAAACCCGAAGAATGGGCGTTCTTTTAAAAGTGTTTCAAATGTGTTAATCAATACAACCGATGCATGTCTATTGTTATAACTATATATCTATAGAAATGGAATGAAAATTGGAAATAAAAAGGTTCTGTGGAAATGTAGTGATATCAAAACAAACATCTTTGTTGTAATCAAGTTTATTCAAGGTATGTTTTCACCTCAAACTCTTTTCAATCGTTTACTATACTCGTGTATTAAATATACTGATCGCGGCAGTCGATATGGAGCCAAAAAACAAACATGTACCTGCAACAAGGAGAAGAAAACAATTCAAGAAACTAGTTTTCGTGAAATTGTACAAAGACGTCTATTCATGTATAAATTTATTTTAGGTGAGTGCCTGCGGTTCGAATCCCGGTTTATTGGTTTGACGGCCCCATGAGTTTAAACAAAGTTGTAAACGTATGACACCAGCATTAAGTTGGGCTCTCCTTACGCACGCTGTGATATTACGGCTTTAAACTCAACTCACTCAATTTTCGTGAAATCACGTTTAGAGGTATGATGACCAAAATAGACATTTAAGTGACTCTGCAAATTATTTATTCCAGAGAATTCGACCTTTCGGTGTAGATACTAAGATCATTGTTTGATTGATGACCTTGTTGGTATTTGTCTCGAGACGTCACATTCATTGTGATGTTGAAGTTGGTATGGTACTTCATGATGTTTGGCTAGTTTCTGATGGGCTATTGTTGAAGTAGTACAGCCACTGAATTATCTCCCTTGTGTAAATCTATATGTTTAATAAACATCTGGCCATCTCAGCTGCATTGTTCACGCCGAAGACCCGAGTTTGATTTCCAACATGGCTTAATGTGTGAAGCCCATTTCTGGTGTCCCCCATCGTTATATTGCTGGAATATTGCTAAAAATAAATTTTTGGCGTACCATAAAAAACATGATCACACACTCACTGTTAAAGAAGGCTACCAGCCGTATGCAGCTAGCAGGTAGTACTCACCCACTCACTCACTCAACAGCATTGTCTGTTTAAAACTCACTTGCGATGACTGGGCCAGTGAGGTATCCGATTCCACAGAAGAAATACACTATTCCAAACCCAAGAGCAACATTTGACAGTCCTGTCAGTTCAATTACGAGGGGACCCATTAATACATTTGTCACATGATTGTATAGTCCATAGAAGAAGCTGAATACTATTTGCCATCGGTATGAATGCGACACAAGTGGGAACAAAAGGGTGGTTAGTCCAGCGACACCTACCAGGCCGATCTGAATTACGGTGATTTCAACATTAGGATCCGAGGCTAAAAAACCAATGACTATCCTTGAAAAGAAATCTCCAGCACCCATTACACTTAGGAGGCTTGCAGCCTGTTTGGGGGAGCTCCCTTTTTGTTCGGCATCATTTGGCAAATTGGAACACTGCAGCAACTTCTCCTAATGACCATAGCACGATGTTGCAGTTGTACACAAAAACACGATTTGTGAGTTATCAGTTTGAAAGTCTTATAAAATATCGAATGATCATCGCTTGTTGTTTGGACATTATCTCCTTGCTCTTCCGTCTGGTTTCCAGAAAGACATGGACTTTCAGAGGTAAGATCATCCGGTTGACGAAATGGGTCAGTTTCAACTGAATCATTCTTTGGTCCATGTTTCCAATTATTACCTTGGTCATCATTCTTTATCATTGGCGGATATCGTAGGTTTTCTAAATAACGATGCAGCGATGGATGTTTGGAATGACAGTCCAGCCATAATTAGCAACGCTCCACGTAGGTTATATTCATCCAGGAGATATCTTGCTATGGGACCAGATGCGAAGAGACCCAAAGCGCCTCCTGCAATACACACTCCATAGGCAGCTGGCCTCTTCCTCTCAAAGTATTGCCCGGTACCACACCCACCACGTTAGCTCCAAGACATAATCCAAAACCTGAACAAAAGTAATAATTCGAATGATAGGTTAACATTGACTTTAATGTATACACTGTTATCAGCGCTATAGTTACCGAAGGTTACAAGATTAGCTGACGTATGCAGTACGAAATATGTTCTGTTTGTTTGTTGTTTAAAGCCGCACTCAGCAATATTCTAGCTATATTCTGTAAATAATGGACTTTGGACCATACAATCCGGTGACAACATCATGAGCCTGGCCATCCGATCCCCTTAGTTGCCTCTTACGACAAGCATAGGGTGCTGAAGATCAATTCTACTCGGATCTTCAAGCGAACGAAACAAACTCCAGTGATAGTGATTGTGATTCAGAAACACAAGCTCATAATACAGGCTCTATCTTACAATCGACTCTACTATTAGAAGACATGTCTTATGGAGGTGGAAAGGGTCGGTTTAATTAAATACGGAAAGGGCTTTGCCGTCTGTATTTCCAATTATCACCAAACTCCCACCGAAGGTAATTGTATTTTATTCCTTCTCACTGTGTCATTTGCTGCAAAAGATGACATATTCTGAGATTAAAACAGATATTTGTTCATCCAAAAACCATTTGCATTCACCGATGCAAGCACAATTTTACATATTGAATTCTGAATTAATATTCACAGAAAATTGGACGTTCGAGTTCACTTAGTGTTGTATGCTGTGCACATTCTAAGAGGAGCAGCCATGAAACGGGAGCAACCATGAAACTTTACCTGTTATGAATCCAAATGTGAAAATCATTCCGGTGATTGTGCGACATAGGAACGCCAGTCCCATCCCACACAAAGTCAGTAACCCTCCAGGAAAGCTGTTAGTTTAGTGAGCAAGAGAGTGAGAAAGAGGGAGAGAGTGAGAGAGACAGGGAGTGCGAAAGGGAGAGAGAAAGGCACTGAGTGATGGTTATTACCATAACCTTTACGTATGCCATGTTTTGAATCCGTTATCAACATGATATAATCACACATGAGATGATATTAGACAGCTTTCATTTGTGTTATGTTGTGATGGATGAGGGGATTACATCGCTGAATATGTGTGCTGGCAATTAGGTGGTTCACCCAAAATGATACAACAATCTGTATTTAACTGAGAAAGTGTTGTCTCAAATATTACAGACGTTACATCTGACCACTTTCTAAATGCCATAGCGTATTTTACACTTTACCGTAACATATGCAAAGTCACAGAGAGACACGTGGTGCAATGTAATTCGCGAGACATTACCTACCAGGGTGACAGAACATTTGAACTGAGAATGTGTCTATTGTTCTACTGCACTCCCTGTGAGTCCCAAGGATCCCCAGTACGGTGGTCCAGCTGTGGTTGCTAATGGTCTTATTGCCCCTATTTTAATGGTATCTTTGTGTTAAACAGAATATGTTCATATTTGAAATAGTTAATTTTTAATCCTACAATGTGACATCTTTATAATATATAAATGCCCGGTATGACAGATATTTCACATATTTAACATAAATCATCTCGTCACTGAAATATTCCTGGTGTGACATAAACTTTTAAGAACAATTACTCGCCCTCTGCTGCACTCACATCAAAACAATAAAGAAGAGGAGGGGTAGCCTAGTGGTAAAGGCGTTCGGTCGTCACGCTGAGTATCCGGGTTCGATTCCCCACATGAGCACAATGTGTGAAGCAAATTTATGCTTGAACATTGCTAAAGGCGGTGTAAAACTGAACTCACTCACTCAAAATACTGACGTGGCTACCCAGTAATGTATATGCCCCGATGAGAGTAGACCCGATCCATGACACCTTAGTGATGTCATTCTCCACTTCCTCCATCAAAGGAATGTTAAATATTCCCGCTGAGTAAATGATGATTCCATGCCCGAGCTGAATACTCAGGGCTGCCCCCAGCGCTACGCAGGCGTACCCCCGATCAACGTCTCTTGTCGCCATATTTCTTGTGCACACAAGGCAGTAAACTCCTTGAATAATATTGACACAAAAGAAATGTATGTGCCGCCATGTGCACCCAGTAACTTGAGGATAAGTACAGGTGTCAGAGAGGATCGTGACTAGCGTACAGTTTATACAACACATGAATGTAACATGTTTTCATTTGTGCCTGCCAATGGTATGTGCTTCAGTAGAATGCTTAGTACCTTATCATTTAGATCTGCAGTTGTCCATGTCAATTACATTAGTTGTCTATGCGGTTGGATGAACACTGCCAACGGTTTCTCCTCACAATGCCCACTCATCATCAGAATGCTGTACTGTATTTCACCTTTTGCCAAGTACTCTTACGCAGCATACGACTATTTATTTATAAGTGTATGACCTTGAATGAAACGGGTATTTAATGAAATCTCTGACAGAAAGAACCAGTTTTCAATTTCTATGAATAGCAATATAGGGCACGCGATGACACGTTTTACATTAGACATGCAACCTGTAGAGTGAATACATTATTACGTCTATGGCGTTCTGCTGTCTATTGTGAATGCAGATAATCTGTTGAATTCTTATTGTTGTCAAATTCAATGGCATTAAGATTCATGGACTCATGTGATCCAGCTGCATGTGTTATTGATTGTGACGTCTCCAGACAACCACAGTCGTTAACGCTTCAAATCCTGACTGCAGTTCACTCAGGTGAGTGAATGAGTTTAGTTTTACGCCGCTTTGAGCAATATCCCAGAAATATCAGACACGGGACACCAGAATGGGCTTAACACATTGAACCCATGTGGGGAATCGAATCCGGGTCTTCGGCGTGACGAGCGAACGCTTTAACCACTGCCCTACCCCACCGCCCCAGTTTACTCAAGAAGTCGTGATAAACAGTTCTGCCACTCTGAAATCTCTCCTCACAAACTGGTTGATTACTTCGTGTAGTGACACGTGAAGATCCCAGTTAAATGCGGTCAGGGTGGCAAGACTCGCTGACTTGGTATCCCAGTTGCGAACACCGATGTTCATGCTGTTGATCACTGGATTGTCTGGTCCATACTCGATTATTTACAGACCACCGTTGTATAGCTGGGATATTGCTTAGGGCAGCGGTAAACAACAAGTAGGGAGTGAGTGAGTTAATATTTAACGTCACAGTAAACAACAAATTACTACAGCAGCAACTTCGCACTTGGAGACAGTGTACACATGTGTTGAAATATCGACTGAGCCAAAACATATCGCAGACAGAAAGAAGGGATAGCAATTGATACTGTAAATAACATCGGTTATAGTATAAACCTATGGGAACATTATGTGATATATAACATTCAATGCTGCTCAGTCACAATATGATAAAGGGTGTTTTGGTAGCTGTGTGGCTACAGCGTTTGCTTGTCATGCCAAAAGATCGGGTTTGATGCCTCTTTCTGGTGTTACACGCCATGATATTGTATAAATATTGTCATAGCGGCGCTAAACAACATACACTTTGATACTTGGTCAGTGTTCATTAATAACTTTTAAACAAGTTTTCAATGAACAGTGGTGTGTGTTTGTCAAGTTTGAGATTGGCATAACATGATTCTTATCTGTATGTTTCATTGCTACTTTATTGTATGCGAGACTTTATCTGCTGCCATTTGGTTGTTGCCAGTGGCCTACGGGCCGTACAAGGAAATTCTAGACATGTTCAATGGCTGAGTGCTGGCCATTGTGAGGTGGTTGTGTTCTCCTGGTGGAGGTACTAAGTAACAATAGTTGTCATGTGTGCTCTTGTGTTGTCATCCAGTGACACGTCCGTGTATGGCGTATAAAGGGCTTCTGGCATTCATGGTAAACTCATCCCACACCATTACTGAGCCACCACCACAACAATCGTTCTGTCAGCAGCATGAAAACGCTTATTCCGTCCACTCCACATTCCGTTGCGCCTGTCAATGAGGTCCAAAGTGAACATTGATTAATGTGCAAACATATCTTTACCCAACGACTATTGACCCAGAGCTGTCGGTCTTGACATCAACGATGTCTTGACGCCCTGTGATAATGACGGTCCGTCAATCGCGGGAGTAACTGAGTGAGTAAGTTTAGTTTTACGCCGCACTCAGCGGATAACACGTCGAGTGTACAGGTTTCATCTGTGTAGCGAATTACAAGTCACCTGTCCACTCTGACACCCGTAACAGTTGAAATATTCGTGTGCGCCAGTTTTCGCCTTTGTCAACCAGATCGACGTCTCTCGTCATTATCTGTCTGTGGATCGTAGCCTGTTAAGTACTGACGTAATGAGTTGCTCGCACCCTTACTCTGTCTCGTTGTTTTTTATTACCCAGATGTACTCCAACACTCTTGTCACTTTTCACTTGTCAAATTTTACCTCGACCATCACACACGTGCACATCATGACAAACAGTCGCATGAAATTCATAACACGTTGTGAATGGAATAAGTAATATTTTCTATCCATATACTGTCATGCGACTTGGTTTCCAAATAATACTTAAAAATGGAATATCTCCTACATTTTTAATATTTTATTTCTGGACTGAAACTATTACAAACTCTAAATGATCTTGGTTTCAGTTATGTATGGAATGTCTTGTCTTGTCCTGTATGATCTGAAGCAATGTTTCAACCGCTGTGAGTTGTCTTGTCCTGTATGATCTGAAGCAATGTTTCAACCGCTTTGAGCTGCCAATGTAGTAGTTACTGGCTATGCTAGCTAACGATATATTTTACAGGTCCTTCTGGGTAATTTTATACTCGTGTCCCCATCCTCGGCCATCACGCGTCGTATTTACGATGATGAGTACAATTACTTCTAACTGGACAAAGACTGTTGTTCTGTGATTCCTTACCGATTTAAAAATGATGATCTGTACGTACCCAGTTAATTTTCGGGGTCGCCGTTCTCGTTCCAACGTGGGAATCAACAGATAGCAATACATTCCCAAAACGACAGAAGGTTGACAGCGAGAATAATTGCCCGAATTGATCTTTTTATTCAAAATGCCATTACATCGTTCAAGCAAAACAGAATCTGTTTTCTCGGACATTCTATGGTGTTTGTCGTGTTTCTATTTTACTTTATATACAGAAATGGACAATTAGCATTCATCTTAACGCTTGATGTTACCAACAACAACTGCTCAAACAATTTCTGTTGTTTTGTTTGCTGTTTAACGCAGCACTTAGAGATATTCCAGCTATGTGATGGTGGTCTGTAATGATTAAGATAAACAGCGACATCAGCGCTGTTGGGATACGTTGACATAGAGATTTAGTTTGATAATAGGCTTAATATAAAGGAACAAAAGGAAATACGTACATATTATGCTTCAATATTACTTCGTGAAAACGTACACTGTTCCCTAAACCATTGAGTGTGGACCAGATAATCCAGTGATCAACAGCATGAACACAGATCTACACAGTTGGGTGGAATATGAACCCATGTATCAACCAGGTCAGCGAGCCCGAACACCCGATATCTAGCGTCGCCTTTTACGACAAGCATGGGCTGCTAAAGACACATTTTAACCAGGATCTCCACAGATACCTCACATAAAATGTGCAATGTATAGTCAAACCTCCAGTATCAATTTACATAAGTTTTTTTTATGCTGAACGTCAACACAACCTGCCATGACAAATGTCACAATATTCACAGCTGTGCATATCTATAAATAGAATACAAGTAGCAGTTCATATAGAAACCATTAGCGTATGCTCCGAGTTTAGGTCCAAAGCAAGGATTTCGACTTGAGAAATAGAGGATGGGTTCTTATTTTAATAATGTGAATACATGTCAGCTATGACCTGATTTAGAAATGGACTTCCGCAACTCATTCTAGTCGTAAGAAGTGAATAACGGGATAGGTTGTCGTAAGAAGCGAATAACGGGAAAGGTTGTGGTAAGAAGCGAATAACGGGAAAGGTTGTCGTAAGAAGCGAATAACGGGATTGGTTGTCAGGCTCGCTGACTTGGTTGATGCATGCTATCGTTTCCTAATCGCGTAGATCGATGCTCATGCTGTCGGTCACTGTATTGTCTGGTCCAGACTTGATTGTTTACATACCGTCGTCATAAAGCTGGAATATTGCTCTGTGCAATACAAACAGAACATGTTCAGTATATAATATGTCATTAAATCTACTCATTGATGCATATAAAGCCTAACCTAAACCTAATTGCAGCGTTCCATGGTAAATTATTGCAAGAGACAAGCCAAGTAGAAAAAATACAGATAATCACTGTCTTTTTTTAACACAAATTCCATCCATTTTCGCTGTAATAGGGGTACACTGTTTTCGGAGCAACATAATTTCCAGAAGCCCACGGTTTTTCAACTGCCCTCTTTCGTCGGGCAGTTATTGACGACCTAGGGCTTCTACTAATGATAATGCCCTGAAAAGCAGCGTTACCCCTATACAACTGAGCATTGTTTCACACTTTTCTTGATCTTCAGTCACAGAGTATGTTGTTTAAGTAGACACTTTGAAGGTTCTTTCAGAATTCTCTTCTCTTCCTACACACCGTTACTGCTGCTGTTGATATAGAACTCAACAGGAAACATATACCTGAAACACAATATACAGGTGAACATACATTTACAAAAATATTCACATTATACATCCTGTTTTGATTTTTGACTAGATGATACATGTGTTCAAACACAAGCCATAAACTCACTCACTCACTACTGCTGAGGTAGTGTTTTAACATGTGCGTCAGATGGCCATCCCAAGATGAACAAGTTACTTGGAGACCCTCAGCTGACACGCTATGACACTTGTATGGCAACAAATATGTCATTATGAATGAGATTTACTTATATATGGGGCGGTGGGGTAGCCTAATGTTTAAAGCATTGGCTCGTCACGCCGAAGACCCGGGTTCGAATCCCCACATGGACACAATGTGTGAAGCCCATTGCTGGTGTCCTCCGCCGTGATGTTGCTGGAATATTGCTAAAAGCGGCGTGAAACCAAACTCAGTCAGTCAGTCAGTTTTAGCATGTGTTTCATATGGCCATCCCAAGATGAACAAGTTACTAGAAGACCTTCAGCTGACACGCTATGACACTTGTATGGCAACACATACGTCTTTATGAATAAGATTTACTTATATATAATTTCTCCAGAGTTGTCCTTGACATACAAATGTATTTGCTTGACGCAGTCATGCATCAACCGTTGCTGTGACGGGTGATGACGTGATGCTTTACTCTTATTCTGTCCCTGTTGTCTTGCAACGGGTATGCCGGATGAAGCACACCGATGATACAGAGTATGTGGTTCATAAATCCCCAGAATAAAATATTGCTTAAATGTTACATCTACCAACTAAACATTTATGTTTTGTTATAATAACACGTAGGTACAAGTGCTTAAACAGGTTATTTGCAACTTACCTGCAAAAATGAACGTATAATCGTACAACCCCGAGCTTTCGTAAATGAAACCTGAAAGCAATTCATCACCTGATTACCATGTATCTGTGCATTTATTGTTATTAACATGACATTTCTGAAATGGATAACATTACTCCCTACAAGAATATAATGCACATTTGAAACCAAAAGAAAACATATTTGTACGACGTATGCAAGTTACCCTTTATAAATCAACTTCTGAAACAATGACTATTGCGTTTAAAATTTGTTCACGAACGATGACACTCAATTACACACATATATACGAAACAAGTATTTGTGTCAAATTCCTAAATGTGTTTGTCAATATAGAACTTACTCGCGATGACAGGTCCAAGAAGGTATCCAACTCCACATGAGAAGTATACCACTCCAAATCCAACAGCAACGGTCGCCAAACCCGCCAGCTCTATTGCGAAGGGACCCATTAAGGAATTCGTGCCATGACTGTAAACCCCGTAGAAGAAACTAAAACCAAGTTGCCAGCGGTAGGTATCCGACATCAGAGGAAACAGAACTGTAATCACCCCAGTAATGCCAAGGAAACCCACTTGGAGCACTGAAAATTCCATGCTGGAATCGGAGGCCCAAAGTCCTATAATAAACCTCGCAAAGACCCCGCCGGCACCCAGTGCACTTAACAGATTTGAAGCTGCTGTTGGAGAACTTCCCATCACCTCTGCATAATTTGGTAAGTGGAATATGCACGCAGCGTCACCTAATGACCAGAAAATGATGGTTGTGTTATACAGAAGGAACGATTTGTTAGAAAGACTTTTTAGAACACTACATGTTGATTTGTGGCAACACTGTTTTGAGATTTCCTTTTCAATTGAAATGCTGGAACAGATTGTTTTATGAAGAAAGGGAGTTTTTGTTAGCTGATCATCAGAATTTTCCAAGCGTTGTGACGACGCCACAGTTGTTCCGTTTTCAATGCCTGAGTGCAGACTTCTCGGACAGAAAGCATCTTCCACCAATGCATCAATCTTCTTGACCGATTCGTCTTGATTTTCTTGCTCAATTTCAATAGTTCTGATGGACAGTGGTGGTTTACGTATGAGGGATGCTGCAACGCACATGTGAAATGCAATAGCACCAATTATGAGTAGTGTCCCATGCAGTTTGTACTCGTCCAGTAGATGCCGTGCAAGGGGGCCAGCCACAAACAGACCCATACCTCCTCCTACCATGCACAATCCATAGGCAGCGGGTCTCTTCTTCTCAAAGTATTGTCCAGGGATGACGCCGACGACATTGGCACCGAGACACAATCCAAACCCTGTTGAGGAGAAACCAGCAGTAAGCCACGGGACATATAACCGACATTACTTCACGAGAGAACGATACCTTGAATAATGAACATTGTGTGTGAACTGTGAATTGTATTTCAGTAATATCACAGAGTACTAGCTTAATGTTGATTCTGACAATCTTTGTCCTCGATATGAAGGGTAGATTGAAAACATGAGTGAGTGAGTTTAGTTTTACGTCGCTGTTAACAATATTGCAGCAATGTCACGTCTGGGGACATCAGAAATGGGCTTTTCACAATGTGTCCCATGTGGGGAGTAGAAGACTTCGACGGCGTCCCGTTTGTCAGACGGTTCCGAGGCTCGTATTTTCGAAGTATTGAACACATGAGGGGTTATTATTGCTCTCCTTCATTTGTAGTTCGGATCTGTGTAAATCAGTGAAGGGAAGTTGAATGTTCGACGGGTTATTGAGAGAGTGACTTTACTTGATAGTTTTCTTACCCGCCATCATTCCATACGTGAAGATCAGCCCTACGATTGTTTGACAAAACGATGCAATGGTCATCCCCAGGAGTGCAAGCGTTCCTCCGGCGAACGCCGTCAGTTTAGACCCAATTCGGTGTTGAACCATACCAGCTAATGGTCCTGAAGAGAATGAGTGAGTGTTTTGGAGATCATGCCCCACAATGGTAAGCTCGTGACATGTGTTCTCCGCAGCTGTGAAAGTATTTCAGCAAAACCGTGGCGTGTCTCCTTGATATGACCAAGGCCATGAACACTACTCAAAAGTCTGTGTCTCCAACACAGAAGGATGTCCTTAAATTCAAACTGACACGCCGGGACTTATAACTGAAATACTGTTATGCAAACTAATTACAAACATAGCGTTGATCATCTTACTAAACAGACCCCGATGGACGTAAAAGGTGAAGTTTATGTGAATAAATCAGGTTTTGGCGAAAAGGGTAAGCATAAGCATATCACCGTCCGGTTTTCGCACATGTATAGAATGTATGATTTGTGTACCAGATATAACCTCACTCATTCACTATTCAGCAAATAGTTTTATATAAGAGGAACTGGTGAAATTAACTAGCACAAGCTGTTTCTCCCACCGAGTAATGTGTAAGATCCAATTAGAGTTGAACCTATCCATGATGTTTTCGTGATGTCATTCTCCACCTCTTGCATGATGGCGATGTTGATGACTCCTGATGAAAAGGCAACAAGTCCTGCTAGAAGCTGAATAGAGACAGCTGCTGCCAGAGCTACCCAGGCGTACCCTTGGTCCACGTCCTTCCGAGTCATCATCAGCTGTAGAACATATAATATTTTCTTTAAAAAACGGAACTGATGGACAGTTGTAGCATGTTCCCAGTTTTTTACGTAACGGACAATCCAGTGATCAGCAGCATGGACATCGATCTACGCAATTGTGTCAACCAAGTCAGCGAGCCTTACCACCCGATCCCGTTAGTCGCCTCTTACTGAAGAGATACTGAAAATAAATTCTAACCCGAACCTTCATGGGTATTATGCAGCAGAGAATCAAGCAGAGTGGTAAAAGCAGAATCAATTGTACAACTGTGACAATACCATGTTGTTGTTATCATTTTTTTCACGCCTGATCTGCACAGATTATAGTACAGTTTTCTCCCGTCCGGGATTCGAACCCAAGCTCTCAGAGTGATACACCTAATCGTCAGTATATAAAGGCAGTGATCTATTAGCGATAGACAAAGTGAACACCCAAATATATCATTATGCTGCATTCAATGATATTGTCTACTGATTCCTCAATGTGTCACAAAGAATAACTTGCCGACATTACATCCCACCGATCTATCTTTGCTATTTAAAACTGAGACAAAAATAATATCTGATGCTATTTTCAGTTTTACCGGTACCATCCATGGCGTATTCCTCTCTGGGCGAACAGTTGTCTTCCAACGACATGTGTTTGGTAAACTATCACATCAATAGCAGGACGCGCTCAACATTTTGCCAACAGCTGGTATCATCACAATTTGACATTAATTAAATGAACACATGCTTCCGATGTTCCGAACAGCTCAATAGACCCCATCTTGAGCATTTTGTAGACAGTTATAGTCATTATAACTTAGCTATCATTTTCCGCATATATTGGTTATATATTCGACTGATATACTTATTCTAATTGTTGTTATCACACACAGCAATGGGGCCTGAAGGACTTGCTGATGCTGGCGACAGACGAGAATGCCTCCTAAATATCGACTTACATCTGTAACTAAACTGACTCGCCACAACAGTTTAGTTTTAAAGGGAACTTTCAGCAATAATCCAGCCATATGGCGGCTCTCAGTAAATAATTGAGTCTGGACCAGACAAGCAATAATCAGCCCAGTACCATCGACAACATGAGCATCGATCTACGCAATTAGGATTCGATGACATGTGTCAACCAAGTAAGTGAGCCTGACCACCCGATCCAGTTAGTCGCCTCTTACGACTGAAGATCAATTCTGACCATGGGTTACGTGCAGTGCAACACACTGACCGTGTTGCGGCTCAACAATCCATTAATTCAGTATCACACACAGACATATTCTCATAAGAGACAGCTGTCAGTTACCAAATCCAATTATGTAATACTAAACTGGGCCCTGTTTCACAAAGCTATCTTAGTGCTACGGCTGTTGTAACTCTATGGTAAAGTATAGGATATACGCTAGCCGTAGATACGCTAGTCGTAGTCCTATGATCCCTCTGTGAAATGCGGCCCTGTATGACTGTTCAGGAAGGGACCTGTGAATGTACGTCTTCTCACAACAAACATGGCAATCGTGGTCAGGAAACAAGACACAGATGTTCACAGGAACACGCACAGACGCAAAACACGGTCCTACATAGCAATTATTATAGATCATGCATGCATATTGTCATACTTACACTTGCTCAGTCGTGCACAGTGCGACCCACTTCCCTAACCCAGTGCCACAAAACAGCTAAAGTCCTGTGGACGAAACAGTACGTTGTTTCTAAATAAAGCTCTTCACATGTGGCTGACACATTGAGGCTTTTCACGCGAGCAGTGGGGTCTGGTAGCTCTACAAAGGAGCTAAACACACTCATAACGGCGCATTTTCCTCTTGCTTCTTTTGTGTCAAATCATCATCTCCTAAGCTGCATACCAAGGTGTTCATCTCACAAGTGCAAGGAAGGGACATGACACGTATTCCAAACATGTATAATTATATTCAATGAAAGGAATTCGGTTAATGAAATGAAGCGTATTTATTACGACAGGTGGGGTTAATGAACATATATTATTTTCTATACAGATATAGTTTGATAAAAGGGGACATACGTACATACATGTATTATGATGTAATATGAATTCGTGAAAACCTGTTCCCTTAACCTGTATGAGGACGGTTCCTGGTCAGTAAGATACAGGAGTTACTACATTGTATCATGTTAAAGTAGTTACACCACTGCTGGATGTTTCCATACTGATTGTAATCTCTGAACATAAGTTGGCTTGTTGTTGGTCTGTTTAACGCCGCACGTTTGTCTTGACCAGACAATCCAGCGATCAACAGCATGAACATCAATCTACGCAATTGGGGTACGATGACATGTGTCACAACCCGATCCCTTTTATCACCTCTTACGACAAGCATGGATTACTGAAGACTAATTCTAATCCGGATCATTACACGTCTCAGAACCTTAGTAAAGCCTCTCCTCTGTGAATTCAGGACACATGGCCTTAGCCAGGGTATAATAGAAGACACCAAATCGTTAATGGACAATGCAGACCCAGGGCAGGTACAATTTGGTTTTATCTCTCACATAAAATAGTTGTCTGAACCCCTTAAACCCAGGTCTTGTTTTTATGTCATGCAATAAATGCTTTCATTGCTTGAAGTCCAAATATTTTCTGAGTCATTTCAACTCATGGCGTACGTGCATTGTTTTACTAAGAAGGACATAGACGACGGTGGGTGCAGACGAGAATAAAATACTGTTATACTAGTGACAATGTGAACAACAAAATGTATCATGTGAATACAACGCATCTTTTATTCTTGTCTTGGCTTCAATCCTGCTAGAATTCAGAACCAAGAAAAGATTATGAAATCATTTTAACATTTGGGGACGTTGGTTGTGAGCGTGATGTAAACATGGAATTTGTGGCTTTGCGGTGCCCACTTCGCTTTTCATTTCTCTAAAATACGTAATTAGAGATATTACAGAAAGTGAGATTACAGATAATGAATCACAGGGTAATTTGGGTCGTCATGTAATTATCAACTACTCTGTCACCTTCTCTTTGTTGGGCAACCGCTATACTGGTGATGGTGGACCGACTGTGGCTCGGTGCTGCACCAATGAGCAGATATAACGTTGACCCGATGACGACAGCGGGCCCTGTCCACTGACTTTGAAAGACTTGACAGCTTGCTACAATTAAGCCGAAAACCTCAAGTGGACAACTACCACATGAACCTGTATCCTTTCGAATACCTTCAATCCAATTGCTTATATCCCAGTTGTTCCGTATGGGTTAATGTTCCAAGTGCTTGTGATGGCGGATTGCTGACTGAGAATCCTTCTCGGCTGGGGACTACAATTAAGATTTAACTTCTACCTTCCCCTTAAAGATACAAAGTGCATTTTGGAAAGATATTAAGACAAGTATTTTTTTTAGGAAATGACATTTTATCTTTGGTTAGAGTTGCACAGAGTAACCCTTTTCCTTTCAATCAAATTTGACTCATCTCGAAGTTACTGATAAGACTTCAATTGCCGAAACGAAGTGATGGTGGCGAATGGAACATTTGAAGATATCATATAATGGATTATGGAAGACGCGTTGCGATTGTGTGGAAGTACATACCTGTACTAAGGGACTGGCAATAGATACTGGCTAACCAACCCTGTGCCGCAGCTATTAGAGGCGAGAAGGAAGCTGTATTCGTCACATGTTTACCCCAGCTTATGCGGTGGCCTGATGGTGACGGATAGCGTTCAGCATGGGATAAAAAATGATAATTAGTATGCATACCGTCGAACTTTGTTTTGATTAAGGGATGGAATGCGAAGTAACAGTACGAGCACATATACAATGTGCAGCCTGAACTAGAAATAAGGGGCCCGTGAGTGAGTGAGTGAGTTTAGTTTTACGCCGCACTCAGCAATATTCCAGCTATATGGCGGCGGTCTGTAAATAATCGAGTCTGGACCAGACAATCCAGTGATCAACAGCATGAGCATCGATCTGCGCAATTGGGAACCGATGACCTGTGTCGACCAAGTCATCGAGCCTGACCACCCGATCCCGTTAGTCGCCTCTTTCGACAAGATAGTCGCCTTTTTATGGCAAGCACATGGGTTGCTGAAGACCTATTCTACCCCGGATCTTCACGGGTCAAGGGGCCCGTGAGATTGATGCATCTGTTTTACATAAGATATATGCACGAAGATTCAAAGTGACAAGAACTTCTCCACTCGAATGTCTTCAAGTCACAAAAAGCTTAATGCCTTTTAATAGGAGGCAACACTCCATCAACTAGAGTATTTTGTTATCACATTTCACAGCCTGATTTACAATCGTGCAAGCTCTTTCAACGAGTGAGTGAGTGAGTTTGGTTTTACGCCGCTTTTAGCAATAGTCCAGCAATATCACGGCGGGGGACACCAGAAATGAGCTTCACACATTGTACCCATGTGGGGAATCGAACCCGAGTCTTCGGCGTGACGAGCAAACGCTTTAACCATCAGGCTACCCCACCGTCCCTCTTTCAACGAAGACTTCAAGGAACGTTGAAGGACAAAAGTGATCACGGGTATAACATTCATGACCTTGGTACGATTTTGTATGAAGTGTGGAGGGTTTGCAGGTACACAACTCACGTGCCTTTGCATGTATTTGCCAGGTGTGCCAGCACTTGGGGAGGATAAGCGTGCCCATCGTTAAGTCATCGTATAATTACCGACTGTGATTCATACTTGCATAATTATGATTTAGTCGTGACCGTACAATGAAATGAGAGATTTCTTATGGTCGTTGAAATAGATGTTTCTCGCTTTACTTGTACCGGTAATGAAATGGGTTCCTTGGTTTGTCAGACTGATAAATAAGGAAAGGTAGAATTGATTACCCAAGAGGAAAACTAATCCTTGAGCGGGTCCTTGGTCAGGCGGTGACTGCTGATAAGAGTACAGATCCAGGGAATATGGTATTCAAACCAACGAACGTACATTTCATGAACCATTGTTTGCTTGTAAATTTAAAAACAGTAAACACAGGATTGTGATTGATTAATTAAAGTCATTCAGAGGTATATAATCACGTTATACAGGTCTCTGATTTTCCGTGCGCAATCATACATGGTTTACGGTAATGCACTATTTTTGTCTGCCCACCAACATGGCGGACACCAAACAATCTACCGATGCATCGATACATTACTGCGATTTTGCTGTCGGAAATTACACATATGTCTTTAAAGATGGATTTAGCGATGATGGACTCGACTCACTACTTGCGTAAGTCACAGCAATAGGTATTTATACATACAAAAGTACTTCGAAAGCATGGAAACAAATATTGAGTCGAACAAGATCAAAACATCGTCTGCTTTCCGAATAGAAATTCCGCAAAAACAAATATGTTTACGTTGATTCTATGTTATGTCAGAATAGATCCAGCAATAGACTGCTAAATAATTTCCGTATCAAATTTATTATCAGCTTTCGTCAACGATATCGCCACTGATCTTGATTCGGCAACGGAGGATGCATTAACATCGAACGTCGAAGAAATTTTAATGCCTTCCGTCCGTATAAATAAACAGTTGGGTTATCAATTCAAACAAATGATAGTTTGAAATTCGTACTGTTTCAAATTTAGCGGTAGTAAAACACAATTACAGAATCTGCAAACCGTTCTGTTTAGCCTAACATATTTTTTTTCTAAAAGTATAATATCGTTGAAAAAGTATATATCTCTATATAGAGAATCTCACCCAAGTGTCTACATGCGTTATTACTGAATCTGGAGTTTGTTAGCCATTGACGGTTTGCCACCAATCACCCCGTTTCGGGCAATGCCACTTGAGACTCGTAACCAAAGAAAGAGCTCCACCTGAAATTGTTCATAAAATTGTCATGCTAGAATGGAGATAAACCTACTGTGTGGGAAAATCAGAGGTATATAACGAAATGATAATAGCTCTAAATTGTTCATTTAAAACCTCACGCGAAATTATAATAGCTCTAAATTGTTCATTTAAAGCTATTATAATCTCGTTATATACCTCTGATTTTCTCACACAGTAGGTTTATCTCCTAATTACATTACTGCAAAAAAGCAAAACATCAAAACAACGATCGTTATGAAAATATATCAGAAAACGATGCAGCTTTGATCTTACCTGTTTCCTAGATTACTATGGCATACAAATGCAACGCTACGTCTAAAGTCATTTGTTGACATGACCTCGTTGTGCAAGATAGAGGTCCCTAACCTATTGTGCCTCTCAAACAGGTGACGTCATCAGTGTTGTGTTGTCATCCACGTTTGGCCATGATACAGAACGATTAAGGTGAAGAAGGTCACAAAGACTTCAAACGCTGTACCTGTTTGGGACTCGCACCATGCTCTTCGTTTATATATAAACATTTCTGTCCCGTGTTGGTGAATGGGAGGTTTCCAACAGAAAATATTTTTGTTTCTTTGTTTCTTAAAGCAGTAATTAGGAATAATTAATATATGTGACAACGGTATGTAACTAGTTGAGTCTGAACACACAATCTATTGATTGACACCATGAGCAACGGTCTACTCATTTGGGATACGATGGAATACAACAACACTCAGTGAGTCTGACCACCAAAACCCGTCAGTCGCCTCCAAGATATATGCGTTAAGCACCTGTCTCGTGGGTGACAGAACCCTTGGCTCGGGTAGGAGTGAGTTTAGTCAACTGTAGAGCGGATCTTCATGGGTGGGCTCGGGTAGGTAGCATAGAGGGAACATATACCCCTCTCATGGAACATGCGAACGTTATCTTATCACAATTTGGGCAACAATTACTTGGGTGACCACTGTAATAACAAATGACATTAGTTTTCAGATGAACTGAGTATAGATCAGAGTATATGGTGGCATGGTGGGCGAGCTGGCTAGGGCGCCAGGGGCTACTGATCCAGCGAGCTTGAGGTGACGGGATCGAGCCCACCTTTGATCGGGCGTAAAAACATTGGCGTCAACTTTGAGTGCTGACTTTCGTTGTTGTCACAACCCCTAGTGTACAGTACAGAAACCTGTGCACTTAAAGAACTCACGAATCCGTTGGTATATGACCAGATGATTGCCACATGAATATGTGCAAACACATAGTTGCGGGTACAGCCACGTGCAGTAAACGTGGACAAAGTACTGTTACTATGTGTCGCAGTCCACCTAGCTGTAAATAGAACAGAACAGAATTTTATTTCAGTAACAGGCCTCCGGCCCAAAATACATGTACATAAATTGATGATAAGTAGAGCACATATATATTTCATTTAGATTTGTGTTTCTTGTCAACAAAATATAAAAATAGACATCCATCCTTGATAATATTAACATTTTTACTCTGTAATATTGATATAAAATTAATAATTGATGGACATTTACTAAAATATTTTGATATGTACTTATTTCTGATATGAGAATATGCATCACAGATATAAAACACATGCCATTCATCTTCAACAACAAAGATACCATTTAATTTACAAAACAGGCAATGCCTCTCATTATATACAACATCAGTGTATCTTCCCGGTTCAACTGCTAGTTTAAAATTACAGCACCGAAATCGGGCATATATAGTTTTTAAATATTGAGGGATATCATTATTTATCAAGTAGCTCTCAACATTTAACAAAGATTTGAATTGCTTATAGTAAAGACATTTACGGTTACTGTCCAAAGATGAATGCCAAGATTGAAATAAATTATCACGTAGTCTCTGTTTAAATGATTCCATAAATATTTTGTGATCACCAATTTCCTGACTTATCCAAACAAATCCAAAGCCAAATTGAAAAAGAATATTTTTAATTCTAATTGCCCATGAGTTTCGTCCTACCCGGTCTAAAGATAATGGCATAAAATAACATTGTTTTGGTAATCTATAGTCAGGCATGTTTAGAAGTCTGCACCAGTATTTCACTGAATTGGTTGTATAAGTAAACTGTAAAGGCACTCTTCCACATTCACCCAAGACCATATTGTTACAGGTGGATTTAATAATAATAATAATAATGGCACTTATATTGCGCTATATCCACGCCATGAAGGTATGCTCAAAGCGCATTGCCTCAAACGATGGAAACAGAGGCAGTTGAGTTCTCCACAATGGTATGAATTATGTATCTTTTACGTATAGTGCTTGAAAAGGTAGGATTTAAGACTGGATTTAAAAGTTTCAAGAGATGGAATCAACTTCAGTGATTCGGGCAGAGAGTTCCACAGAGTAGCGGCTGAGACAGAAAAGGATCTGGAGCCGAAAGTTTTAAGTTTGGTTACAGGCACCCGAAGGAGCTGTTGTTGACTAGAGCGTAGAGTTCTTGAAGGGACATATGAGACAGTCAGATCACTCAGATAGGCAGGTCCAGTACCATGGACAGCTTGGTAAGTGAGTGAGAGAATTTTGAAAATGATTCGCTCAGGAATGCGAAGCCAGTGAAGCGAGTTTAGCACTGGTGTGATGTGTGCCTTTATGTTCGTCCGAGTGACCAATCTGGCAGCATAGTTTTGGATGTGCTGCAGACGTCTGATTTGTTGTTTGGTGATTCCATGGAGCAAACTGTTGCAATAGTCTAATCGAGAGAATATCAGAGATCTCACGAGGGAGGCAGCTGCATCTCTCGTCAGCAAATGTATGATGGCACTGATGTTTCTCAGGTGGTAATGACTGACCTTGCAGCAGTGGCTCACGTGATCTTCCACGGACAGCGAGGAGTCAAGGTACACACCAAGGTTCTTGACAGATGACTTGAAGGTGATGTCAGCTGACCCGATAGACAGATGATCCAAAGTACATTTCCGTAACCTGGATGGAGGTCCAAACAAAATCACCTCCGTTTTGTCTGAATTGAGTTTCAGCTTGTTCTTTTCCATCCATGTACTGACATCAGCAATGCACTGTTGCATTGCATGTTTTGCTTCAGATTCACTGATGGGTGTTGGCTTAAAGCTGTTCTGTACTTGCGAGTCATCTGCATAGAAGTGATGAGTTATATGATGTTCTTCAATACACTGACCTAGAGGTGTTGTATAAAGGGTAAAAAGTATTGGCCCTAACACTGATCCTTGTGGTACTCCACAGAATAATCTGGCTGGAGCTGACATCTCATCACCAATTAGGACTGTCTGTGACCTGTTTGTGAAGTACTCAAACCACTGAAGCGGTATCCCTGTGATGCCGAAGGTATTTTCGAGACGATGCAATATTATGCTATGATCTATGGTATCAAAGGCGGATGACAAGTCTAGCAATACCAGCATAGCAATATCCTCTGTCAACAGACATGTGCACACTGTTCATCCACACAGTTTAATGCTGTTTCCGTAATTGTTGGCCTGTCTATAAGCTGACTGATACTTGTGAAGTAGATCATTTGAGGTCAGGTGGTACAGCAACTGTCTCTTAACTATTTTCTCTAAGTTTTGGATATGAACGATAGGTTGGAGACTGGCCTATAGTTCTTGAGTAGCTGCGATCTAAATTTGGCTTCTTCAGAAGGGGTTTGACAATGGCTTTTTAAAAATAATCCGGCACAACACCCGTGGATATACTGACATTGATTATATCTGTGATGGTGGGTAGGACAACGTCCAGGATCTTCAACATGAACTTGGTGGGTAGAGGATCTAGGCTGCACGATGTTGGTATGGCCTCGAGGATGGTTTTACGGACTTCATTTTCTGTTACAACCCGGAATGAACTAAACTTGGTGCCCGTGTATTGAGGAGATGGTTCGTTGTCCATATCAGAATCAAACTGTTGGCAGATGTTGCTGATCTTGTCCAGAAAGTAGCTGTAAAATTCTAATGCTAGGTGAGCATCTGCACCATGAGGAAGTGCTGCAGTTGACTGTTTTCCGAGTAAACCGTGTAGGATAGAGAACATCTTCTGTGGATTATTAGAACTGCCTGTGAGTTCAGCATTGATATATTCAGCTTTGGCTGTACGAATGAGATTGTTCACAGAGTGCCTGCAAGCATTGAAGATCTGTCTGTGAATCTCCAGCTGCGACTTCCTCCACTGCCGTTCTGCAGCTCTCCGAGTACTTTTGGCTTCTCTGATCTCTGCCGTGTGCCATGGAGATGTTGTTCTTGGTCTACGAACTCTGGTCCTGACAGGAGCATGTTTATCAACTATAGCCGCCAGTTTTGTGTTGAACTCGCTGACAAGGTTGTTTACATCATCCGGAGAGGACGTGTCTTCAGCACTCTCAAGAAAATCATTTGAAAAAGAGTTAATGTCTACAGGTTTAAAGTTTCGGATTTCCCAAGTTTCAAGACATATTTACAGAATTTAATATGGACAGATTCAATGGTATTACAGTAGGATGTGCCCCAGATTTCAGACCCATAACAGAGAATGGGTGATATCATACAATCAAAGATTTTAAATAAATCTGTACAATTAATGCTGCCAAGTTTCCTTTGGAAATTTTTAACAGAGAATATTGCCTTACTAGCTTGTGATGCAAGGCAAGATGTAGCTTTACTCCAGGATAATTTAGGAGTGAACATAATTCCAAGGTACTTGTAAAAGGATACAGTTTCAATAACATTGCCATTATAAAACCAATTTTCATATGAGCGCAAGGGACCACCATTTCTAAAAACAATAATCTTAGTTTTCTTTAGATTCACGCTCATGCCAGTTTGCTCACAACATTTACCAAGTACATTGATCTTTTTTTGCAGCTTTGCACAGGTGTCAGCTATTGCTGACACATCATCAGCAAACATAAGAGAGCAGAGATTGCTAATAGAAGAAGAAACTGTAATACCTTGACCTCCTTCCAACTCCATAAGACTGCATAGCTTATTTATGAAGATAATAAAAATCTGAGGGCTCAAAACACAGCCTTGGCGAGTACCGATTTTTTACAATAAAAACTATTTGATACACCCTTAGATGTCCTGACTGAAGCTGATAAAGAACTATACATAGAAGTTAACAGCATAAGAAATTTACCTCGTATACCAGCTTCATAAAGTGACTTTAGAAGAACATCATGCCTTAGAGTATCAAAAAGCCTTGGCAAAATCTACAAAGAGACAATAAAAATCTACCCCTTTTTGCTAATATATTTTTGAATTAACGACTGCAATGAAAAAATTTTGGTCAATTGTTGAATAATCAGCCCTGAAACCAGACTGTGATTCACTGATAATATCATGAACTTCACACCATCGCTGGAGGCGGCGATTAAGAATTGACATAAACACTTTACAAGTAGAATCTATGAGAGAAATTCCTCTGTAATTATTAGTATCATCTCTACAACCAGACTTATGAACAGGACAAATAATGCTTTTACCCCAACAAGATGGAAATTTACCACTATCAAGAATATGATTAAAAAGCTGAGTAAGATATGGTACAATGAGATGACTAGAAGCCTTTAAGAATTCAGCAGCAACACCATCTGGCCCTGGAGATTTATTATTAGCAGAATTAACTATCTGACGTGAAACTTCCTGTTGAGTAATAGGATCATCAAGCCCTTCTGATCTCTGAGTTGACAAATAAACATCACTATCCTCATCTGAAAGACAAGACCCATCTTGATCTGCACCAAGTAAAGACATAAAGTGACTGACCCACTGCAGATTAGTTATAGACTGAGAAATACCACTGGAAGAATTACACTTTTTCAAAATCCTCCAAAATGACTTAGAATCCTTGCTAGCAGCTACCAACTTGTCCTTTTGTTTACAGAAATAGGCTTCCTTCTTCACTCTGAAAACATGTTTAAAACAATTTCTAAAACACCTGAAAATATCCAGACTTTGATTAAAATCTCTATGAGCTCTAAGAGCCTTGTACTTATCATGTTTTAACTCCTCTAATTCTTGATCCCACCATGGAGGCTGCTCCTGTCCCTATCAGCTTTACTACACACACAGGAGGGTACACACTTTTAGTGTGGGCAGCAGCATGATGAAGTAGCTTTACAAACATAGATATAGAGTCGTCAACACATGTATTCAATAGGTATAACAAATCACCAAGAGAGTCTGCAAATGCATGCTCAAAGTGTGTGATAAACTTATTTTCTGTGTCCTTAGACCCTACATATTTGATCCATGTTTCATTTACTTCATCAGACACAGTGTCATTAGCCCTGCTGTCAGTGTCAGCAGCAATGGCAATAGAGCAATATGGCAAGATAAGTCATGAGTACCTATGCCAAAGTTATTGATATGAGGAAACAGTGATGAGGATGCCATCATGTAATCAACAACACTGGCCCCATTGTGGGTGACACATGTAAACTCTCCAGACAGATCTTCATACAGTCGACCGTTCAGAGTGTGTATCCCAAATGTACGACATAGTTCTGCAAGTTTCATACCATAATTATTATACTGTTCATCTTTAGAATTCCTTGGGGTTTCAAACATATCACCTGGATAACCATCCGTATCATAAACATATTCAATAGTATCATCTGGTATATAATCAAGGAAGTCCTTCATTCTTGCATTAAGATCACCCCCTAGAAATATATGGTCAGTTGGATAATCTGATCTCACTCTATGGAAGTAATCTTCCAGTTGACAAATACCATCACAGTCAACATTATCATATATTGGAGAGTTCTCAGGTGAAACGTATTGAACATGAGAATTATATCATGGCCCAACTTCAAGCGAGATGTATGCAAGATGAGAGCTACACAGTCCTGGAAATGTTCATACACACGGCTAACGAACCTATTATCAATGAATATGTTCTTGACAAACACAATCACGCCTCCGTTGTACCGACCGAGACGTTTTACTTTCTGTCTTACACTATTAAACACTCCGTAGCTGTAAATAGGTACCTCGTAAGGATGAGACAGCCCCAATACCTCGGTGCGCTTAGTGGGTGCAAGAGTTGTATGGTCCCCGGGGCGTTGAGATTGATAAAAAACGATGTGCCGTTGAGATTGACATCCAGTGATCGAGGGAAAAAATGTCAGCGCCTTGAGCATGTACTTAATGCATGGCTATGTGCGTTATATAAATATCCTAAAATAATACTATAATCACTGAGTGAGTAGTCCCGTGAAGATGCGGATAAAAATTGATCTTCAGTAGCCAATGCTTGTCGCAAGAGGCGACCAACGGGATCGGGTTGTCAGACTCGCTGACTTGGTTGACATATGTCATCGTATCCCAGTTGCGCAAATCGATGCTCATGCTGCTGATCACTGGATTTTGTGGTCCAGACTCGATTATTTACAGATCGTCGCCATACAGCTGGAATATTGAGGCGTAAAAATAAACTCACTGAGTGAGTTAAATGGGACTTACGCCATGCCTCATGAGTTAGTTCAGATTTATAGTCACATCGGCAATATTTCAGTCTTATCGTGACTCGCCCATATCGTGACTCGGCTAAGTGTGTCCCGGTCTCATAGTTTAAATGCAGATCATGTGACACGACACAATGCATATGATGGTTCACAAAAATGAGATCGAAAATATACGTGACCTTGATTAGGAGATGTAGGTTGTACGTTAGTATAGTCGGTACAAAGAGTACTGCTGCAGGCTTCTTCATATGGAAAGTTCCAGATATCCGAGAACTTGCTGTGATGTGTTACGGATTCATGATGCTAATGGCAAGATAAATGGGTGTTTTCATATCCGTAAGCTATCATTTGAAACCAGGTTTTCGTTTATCTGGATTACTTATGTATCTGGATTGTGCTTATATCAGGGTCTTTTTTTTGAGTGGCTGAGATGTAAAGAAATAGAGTTACAGAAATGGTATGACAAGATTTCAAATTTGAATTTGTATTGTGGTTTCAAACCTATAATGGGCGTTGACAAAATGTTTAATTATACTCTTCTAAGCACTTACCGAGGGTCTATTGTAATTGTCGTAGTGCACTGCATAAGTTGAGTAAGTGCAGTATATGGCTAAACGCAAATGATGATCCCCAAATGGTTTCGTGCACAAATTGTAATTCACGTTCCATTGACGTCCTTGTCGAATGTTCTGTCGAGCATAGAAATGTTTTTACAACATTGTTATTATATGAATCCTCGACTGATAAATTATACGAGTTTAGTATGTCATCAACAAATCGTTCAGGTATCAACAATAGCATTTAAAAAAAAGTCTCCAAGATAAACGTTCCTGTATAATTACACAACTGCAGAAGCAGCGCACTTTGTGCGTGTATTATATATGCATAACTACGGGCCATGTGACCTTAAGTGAACATAATCTTGTCACTCGTTTCAGCACTGCATTGCTGTTTTTTTGCATTAACTTCAAAACTTCAATTAGTCCTGAAGTGCGTTATATGAGGAACAGATAGCCTTGATGTTCTTCTGCATGGTGGAGTGAGTGAGTGATTTTAGTTTAACGCCGACTCAGCAATATTCCAGCTATATGGCGGTGGACTGTAAAGAATCGAGTCTGGACCAGTCAATCCAGTGATCAACAGTATGAACATCGATCTACTTGGGTACGAACTGAGGTACGCTAACATCTGTCAACCAAGTCAGCTAGTCTGACCACCCGATCCGGTTAGTGGCGACAAGCATGGGATACTGAAGATCAATTCTAACCCTGATCTTCACGGGTGTGCATAATGGATATGTTTGGATAAAGAAACACGCTGTGTTTGCCAATTTGAAATCAAAGGTGCGCATATTACAATGTGATGTCCGTCTACGTTGCATTTACAATGCGCAACTAATCTGTTTCCGATCTCTATTCAACTGTGGGTAGCTAAGTGGTTAAAGCGTTCACTCGTCACGCCGAATACCCGGGTTCGATTTCCCATATGGTTTCAATGTATGAAGATCTGTTGTCCCCCGCCACGATATTGCTGGAATATTCCTGAAAGCTGCGTAAAACCATATTTAAGCGCTCATTATTCACCTAGTCAGAGACAGTAGAACTGAGACAACCACCAAGCAACCTCGTACTATTGTGCTGGCAAAAGTGTCCATTATATCGGCCTGTGTGTCTGTTCCTCATTCACAAGAAAGAAGCCTATAGGTTATAAAAACCTTTTATGCCAATAGTATCATTCATGGATTTTGCATATTTCTCAATTCACAAGACAGAAAATATTCGAGTGATCTAATGTCAATTTTGTGGTAACAAATGAACAATACTACTTTAAGGTGGTACGGCAATTTTAGTCAAGGGAATAAAATAAGCCACACAGAAAAAAATATGCTCACAGATCGCAGAAATCCAAGAGCAAAAAAAACCCTTCTTTTTTAAGTTCCCACTATGTTATTTAAAGTGTAGAAAACTATCTTTTGCAATTTGAGTAAAATATTGAACTTACAAAAACAACTAACACTTTTGCCATTGGTACTCAAACGCCAGTGGACAACAACTCATGAGAAAGGCTGTAAATGCACGCTTCATCAAGTCAAACAGTTTGCATGACAATATCACGCGAAAAGAAATTAAGACGTTTGCTTCATTGGATAAAGGTATATTTTCCCGTGGAAAACAGACGCGATCAACAGCTTGAACAAACCATCATAGATGTGTTGCTATGGAGTTTGTAGATGTAGACAGTCCACTGGGTCATGATTCATCCGTTGATCCGCCCTCACTCGCTATCAGTCAGAGCGGACCTACGGACAATTCACAGCCAGGATCTATCCTGGTAAACGGTCTTCGGTTCAAAAGCAATCCTACGTTCCAATGTCACCATGCAGTATAGTATACCGTATTCTAAGTATTCAGAGCCCTTCTACCTATACGCCCTTTATCAGAATACGTAGCATATAGGACGCCATTTGGTTTGTTAGGTGTACATACCAGTGTACATTTAGGTGTCTAAATGTTCATAAGCCATACAGCATTTACTTAATATACAGTTCGCACATAATATACGATTGCGTGAAATCAAACCATCATGTCAACCGCGATAGATCTGGCTTTAATTATCTAGCCGCCTACTTCTAAATGCACTTGTGGATGCAACTGATATCGAACTCAGGACAGAACATAGACCTGGAAAGAAAAAAAAGAGTATTATTGATGGTGCAAACATAATACAAACACCATAATCAAACAGCCTAGAATTGAAATATCCCAAGGAAATTAGCAAAGTGTCAAAGTACAATATATAACGAAATGCAATTTAAGTTGCCTTGTTTTGTAATGTGCTAAGACTCGCCAGAAACGACCTTCTTTCACAACTTATTTACTAGGGATATTGAAACACAATGTCATGTGCGCAGAAACAAAAAAACGCATATATATGTAGTTTATTGCGACGAGAAACTGCCACCTTATGTCTTGCGCATATGCACGTGTCAGCAGTTGACCAGAATCTCAGTCAATAACATTACATGTTCTTACCTGAAAATATGTAGGTATATTCATATATCCCACTTGTTTTATACAAGAAACCTGAAGACATGTAAAAAAAGGCATCTGAAATAATAATGGACATCAAATATTTTCAATACACGGTATTGAGGGAAATCTGTTTGACAGGGATGTGTTGGGTCAATAAATAGCGGTAAAGCCCTGTTCAAATCCTCAAGAACTCTCTGCAAAGAGCAGAGTCTTTATACGATTTCGACTATATCACAAGCATGCGTTTATGAAACACTATCAAACAGCGATGATAACAGGTGCTGTCCAAATCCACAAGAACTCTCTGCAAAGAGCAGAGTCTTTATACAATTGCGACTATATCACAAGCATGCGTTTATGAAACACTATCAAACAGCGATGATAACGGGTGCTTGAGAAAGAGTGCATACCATGCCCAACTGGTGGCACACTTCATAAACACATGCAAGGGCTAGCCAATTGTTCACATGAAAACCATATAGGAACCTACTAATGTAACAAATGGTCCATGACGAGTAGGGTAAGAAATCTTATAGCTAAAGTATATGGTATTATCATGAAACGGCCCTCCCATTATCAGAAATTTGCGGGCCGCTGCAAATGATATTGGACCGCTCAACCTTAACAATGGGCCACTATCAGTTCTGTTGTCAAGTGACGTCATAGTGGGTGCGTGGGCTTACGGTTCATTCGACATTGACTTTCGACTGGCAGGTATTCTGGGCCAAACAAGTCAAAGCAGTCCGAATACCGGCTTTAAATAGCAGTAATATTGGTTTTCTTGCTGGTGCTAACCTTCACAATTGCACTATTTATATTTTATTAACATTGTTAAACCGAACACTGACATAGTTTGACATGTTGCAGGCTATGGTCTTGTCCAAGGCCAAGGTCGAATATCGTCACTTTCTGTTGTGACGTCACTTAAATTGTTCGATGACGTAATTGCATTCGATCTTTTTCAACTGCCCTCCTTCGTCGAGCAGTTAATGGAAAACCTCGGTCTTCTGCAAATGATAATGCTCTCAAAAAAAGCATTACCCTCATAATATTGTAAGAGTAGCAGTTATCATGCAACGTCAAAAGACTCTTCATGAACATGTCTACTAGTTATAATTATGTCAAATGTTTTGGTGTGTATATGGCAAAGTGAAAGGAGAGTATTGTAAGGTTTTTAAGTTCTGCTCCAGTAAGGAGCACTACCACCAAATTCAGTCAAAGTCTGGCAAGAAACACAAAAAATACTTTATTCCGAATTCCAAAAATACCGAAAGGCACCAGTACACCACAAGACCAATCTATGTGCCAAGTTTGGTTCTACAGTTCTGCTCCGGAAAAGAACACTACCACCAATTTCAGTCAAACTCAAACTTGTTGCCAAGAAAACGCAATCAAATATTTTATTCAGATATCCAAACTATCAAAAGACACCAGTACACCACCAGATCTATCTATGTGAGAAGTGTGGGAAAGAAATAGTGAATGGTTTTGATGTTTTGCCTCCCGAAAAGATGAATGTGCATGGACCGACGCACGCACGGAAAGAGCGCGTTTTAATACCCCCCGCAAAACGCGTTGCGGAGGATAATAACAGTACATCAGTCTTAAACTTTATCGTACAGTGCTTCCGACAGTGATATCAACATGACACGTATTTAAACTAATCCATTCGTGACATAGATTTTCTCAATACAAGGAGACACTATCAAGAGGGGGACAAACTTACTTGCAGTAGGAGGTCCCAGCAAATGTCCACCTCCAATGAAGAGACTAACGATTCCGTACGAAATAGAAGCATTTGGTAAACCAAGAAGCCTAATTGTCATAGGTCCAAGAAGCGAATATACGCCATGGCAATATGTCCCATACAAACAACTGAACACAAGCTGAGCATTGTAACTGTTAGGCAATAATGGGAAGACGAGCGCTAATGTTCCTGTTATCCCAGTTATTCCAAACTGGAGCAACAGATCGTCAATGTTTGTGTCAGATGAAGCTAACCCCACGACTATTCTTGAGAAGATACTACCTGCACCCACAGCAGGAAGCAGAGTGGCAGCCTGAATAGGTGAACTTCCTTTATATTCAGCGTAGTTTGGCAAGTGAAGTATGCAAGATGATGCTCCCAAACACCACAGAAAAACACTAACATTGTACAATACAAAATCCATCTGTATGAAGATCCTGAATCGTGCATACAAACAGGATCCTGTGTAACCTGGATCCGGGGATCCATCATCTGATGATTGGACAGATCTGATGATTGCGTTGTTCTCTTCTGACTGTCTCATGAGACTGGTCGCTTCTGGATGAGGTTGTGGGCAACCTTCTTCTTCTGTCTTTCTGACAATGGATTTGGTTTGTTCTTGGTCCCTTACCGATCGTAACAAGGCACCAGCGAAGCACATGTTGAAGCCGATGCCGCCCAAGATGAGAAGTGTTCCATGTAGGTTGTATTGGTCGAGGAGGTACCGTGCCAATGGCCCCGTGAAGAGACCAGCTCCACTCCCGGCCATGGACACTCCAAACGCAATAGGTCTTCTTTTCAGAAAGTAATATCCTGGGACGACTCCAGCAACATTTGATGCAAGACCTAACGCCAGTCCTGTAACAATAGCAAAAGGCAAATCAGAGCCATAGTTGTCTCACACACTGGGGCGGTGGGATAGCCTAGTGGTTGAAGCGTTCACTAGTCATGCTGAAGACTCGGGTTCGATAACCCACGTGAGGGCAATGTGTAAAGACCATTTCTGGTGTCCCCTTCCTTGCAATTGCTGGAATATTGCTGAATGCGGCCCAAAAACATACTCACTCACTCTGTAACATACGATTTATATAGTTGCTCCAAAACATATCAAACGAGTGAAAGTGGGTAAGATGCGAATTTTTCTTGTCTAAAAAGAGTTAAGATAAATTTCATTTAACTGGCAGAGATATTTTTTTCCCAACCTAAATCCGCAGCGTTAAAGCATCAAATCGGTGTACATTTTAGCCATTATCATGGTCACAGTGGTGTATTATGTCGAACCCCAAAGGGGTCATATCTGGCATGTCCCTAAACACAAACATGTCCATCATGTGGATGTTCGTGTAAAGATACAAATGGAAATAAAGAACCCCTAAAAACATATATTGACACTCTAAAAACCACAAAGTGTCTGATGCTAAGTTATAATTCACGTCTGAAAAAACGAATTCATCTTTCAAGTTTCTGCTTCCAGTTAAGTTAAGTTAATTGCAGTTAAGTACATTGATATTATCAATTACATCCATGTAGCTTTCAAATATAACATTTGACAGCATGTCATCTCACGAAGAACAACTGAACGCGTGAGACCATTTCCTAAGCATACATCCCAAAGAACTAATACGACTGGAAATGGTTGCGTTACCAAGATTTGACTCTTGTGGATGAAACCGTAAATGGAAATACTAGTATCCCTACCTGTCACCAGTCCGTATGTGATTAATAACTCCAACACTTTTTGACAGAAGTATGCCGATGTCATCCCAATCAGCACCAACACCCCGGATATCATAGCTGTTTTTCTGGAGCCTAGTTTCTGATGAACCATACCAGCAACAGGGCCTGTTGAAATCAGTAAATCAGAGTTAGTGCGAAAGTCATTTTCGTTTAACTCGTTTTGGAGAGAAACTGAGTCGTACCACTGCTCATCGGCCTTGAAGAACAACCGCCAATTGTAGGTCGTAGACGCTTACCACTTCTGAGAAACCTAAGGACAGGGGTTTGGTGCTGTCAAACCTAGACCCCATCATGGAGAACCGGGACAGCGATCTAAGATAACAGGATTCGCACAACAAACGGGGGACGGTGGGGTAGCCTGTTGGTTAAAGCGTTGGCTCGTCACGCCGAAGACCCGAGTTCGATTCCCCACATGGGTACAATGTGTGAAGCCCATTTTTCTGGTGTCCCCCGCCGTGACATTGCTGGAATATTGCTAAAACCGGCGTAAAACCAAACTCACTCACTCGCTCACTCACAAGAAACGGACAACTCTTGTGCATCAGGGCCACCAACTCGGTGACCATTCTTTGAAAATTGAAATGTATCTTTAGAACTTTGTTTCCAGTTTTCAAATGATGGTATGAACTTGAGTACTTAAGAGTTATCATCCTTGTGTTGTTATACACTGCACTGAATAGACTACATTCTTTGAGCGGATTCGTAAGAAAACAATAAAAGGTAGATAAACAATATGTCAGGATGAGTGAGTATGGTTTCATCCCATTTATGGTAACATTAGACCAATATCACGGTGGGAACCTAAAATGGGAGTCACATATTGTACCCATATGGGGTAGCGAACCATCAGGCTACCCACTGCACCACGAAGACGATTCGAGATCTTCTGTGGTCCAACTTGCAAAATTACCGTGGACAGGATACATATCGGAAAGCGCCGACGTTTCTGTCTGCATCAGGCTGTGTTCTCAGGATTCAAGAACAGAAGTTGTGCTTCATTGAAGACTTTTGACCGTGACGAAGTCTTACATAAATCCACGCTTAGTGACTGAGAAGGAAGACTACAATCACGGTGAATGTGAGAATAAATCATTCCATAGCCACGAAGCAACGCTCCAAAAGACGCCTGATGCTTTCTAAAGCGACTCAAGTCTGTTCAACGTAAGCCATTCATTTTAATCAGTGGAACTATTGCTTGGCAACAACAATAGAATATGTATCCAAACGTCGCACTCGCGATATCAAAGAAGGTGTTATCCATAACGTTTGTCAATATTGAACCTTAAACCGTGTGGACTACCAGTCACCATGTATGTTTATGAATGGCCAATGAAGTTAATCGGTGTACAAACCAGACACTCGGTATTTAACTGAAACTGAGCAGCACTGGCAATGCACGTTACACCACGATCACCAGATTCGTTTGTAACCGCCACATCCACACGATCACGTGGTTGAAATGATATGCTTTATCACAAATCACAAAAAGACGCTGGACATAAAGGACAGCCACATCTGAACATGGTACTCACTTACACCTGCGGTGCAAAAAACAAAGTCAAAACCTATAAAGACTAATCGGGGGAGTCGGGCCCTTGTTTATGTATATTACTGTTTGCAGAGTTGTTTTGATTTCTTTATGCATATGGCCTAGAGGCGACATTTTAAGCTTATTCTTTAGTCGTACTCTTAATTGTTAGTTGGTGAATTTATGTGAATAAAAGCGACAAAACGCTGTGTTTTAATATTCATAAGAAGTATTTAGCTAGGGGAAGGGCCCAGTGTAAGATTCCCACTCTATCATGAACATATTATGCTTCAGATTTTGATATTGTTTCTATATTCCGCGATGAAACGTTTTTGGTCATCTGACAATATTTGGGCAAGAGTCGCATGGCGCACTTTAAAATCTTAGCAGAAAGAACATGCTCGATTTTACCTCAAGGTGAGAAAAGTAAACACGGTATTCAGATAAGCAACATACAGCTTGTTTACCAAACTCCACAAAGACAAAGGTACACCGGAATTGTATTACTATGTCTACTCACAATGAAATCAATAAGAACAAATAACAATACACAGATCGTGAGAAAGTTTCTGAATACTTACATTTATGCATATACGATCCTTGAACCAACGAACATACTTCTGTATACTCAGATGAGTGAACACGACAATGTTTATATACGCCGGTCAAGGGTATGATGTCACACATCAACAGTGTTGTACATATTTGGTATTGTCCTTGATGTGGAGGTTTATGATTGCCAGAATGCACGGTCAATCAATTCTAGTGCTAAAAAACCCATAAAATAAAAATAAATAAGTAAATAAATAAAAATAAAAATAAATAAATAAAAATTCTAGTGCTCATTATTTTGATGAGAATTCGGATTTTGTGTACAGATGTTTTTTTCCCGGATTTTTGTTGTTTTTTGCGCTATTCGGTTCATTGTTCTTTGCGTTGGGACTAGACACGGGATTAATTTAAATTTACGTATTACATCATGATAAGATGGTGTGGTAACTGTTTAGGTCGCGAGGTCTTTTGATTCCATGATATTACGAACTTATTGTGAGCCTTCTGCTTTCAAAGTACCAAAAATGAGTGTACATTTTCAAACATTGATATGAACTTACTTTCATTTTATAATTAGCTGTTTTGAACAAGCTTAAAAAATGATGTCACGTTGCGTTATGAAATATGAAAATCCTTACTAGGCCAAATGGTGCATTGTGTCATTAAAGTTATTGGACGCACGATTTCACTTGAACTGTTCTTCCCATGATCTATTCATTCGTTTGAACTCATCAAATGATAACTGAACTCTCAACAAGCATACATACATGGGTGCTCAAATACAATAACCATATTGAAATACCCAGCAGGGCGTAAGAGTGACGAAATGGAAATGTTATTTTTTTGTACCGGAGCGTCGCATTGTGACAATGTGTTGTGAATGAATGCACACTCCGCTAGTCAACTTGAATATGGGCACGCTAGTCCACTTGAATGTTGAATGCTAGCCGACTAGAAACTATTTCATGACTACTGCATGTGACAAATACATCACTGTATATTCAAAGATGTGTATTGTATGCATCTCCGTTCATACATGTGTTGAAGCGGAGGATATCAAGTCTCGCTTCCGTTAACTTGATGTTGTAATATAAACATTGTGACATGAATGGCGGTAACATACATGGACGTCCAATGAATGTCTACTTGCCTTTAGTATATCACCCTGCAATGGCTCTCCTGTTGAGGCTATGTGACACGAATACGCTTAAATACGTATATCACCCTGCAATGGCTCTCCTGTTGAGGCTATGTGACACGAATACGCTTAAATACGTATATCACACAGCAAGGCAATGGTTATGTAACATTACCAGCTGTCAGTAGAAAGTGCGTCTCAAAAGGTTTCATGACTACATGAAGAGTAGGCAAACAGTATACACAACACCGTCACTAGAAAATGACGCCCCGTTGCACATCATAAATAACCTTTGAAATATTTAATAAGAGTCACGTCTGACATGGGCGACCGGTTTTATGTTGTCCACATTCCTCTTGTGTGCCGTACACCTTCACCTTATTATCTGGTGTTATGGTAACGTGGATCAATTCTTGTTTCAGTGGTATGTTTAGAAGTTGGTGAATCAGATAAGGACAACACTTTATGGATGAACAACTTCTTTATTCGGATGATGCGACGTTTCGATACAGATTCTTGTATCGTTGTCAAGCAAGTATGAGTGAGACTGTAACGGGTTGAAATATATAGACAGTAAAACAGTTAACAAGAACAACATGAAGTATATATGATACACTAACAATAGGGATCAATTCATTAGAAATATACAGCCTGACACCAATGGTAAAGTGGGCGCACTGTGAATGCATGTGGGTTCGCGTGCTTTTAGGACTTGAAATTACACTGTATAATAGCTGCCCTAGACTACATAATTTTGATAAACCCATTTAAATTAAAAAGGAGCCCCAGTGAGCTGAAAGATTCAACTTAAACCTGGGCAAATGGGACTTGACTTGCTTCATTTATTGCAGGAAGTGCTGGGTAGTGGGGAAAATAATGTGGTTCAGGAACTGTGAGACAGACTATAGCTGTCCCTACATATCGACTGGTTGTACGTAGGGAGGGTTCGCGCTACATGTTGAATGGTTCTGTGCATGTACAGTGCATTTGTGAATTAAAAGGTTATCCTGTTTAATTGGTAATCACACTATAACGTTTAAGCCATTCTGAAATAAGATTCTATTTGCGAATAGCAATGACAGTCAGATTCCTTTCACTGCATAATTGGAAAGGGGCAATTCAGAGTAAAAAATGTAGTGCAATCTTGACATGCATCAGTCTGAAGACATTCCTATACAGCCTTTGAACATCCCCACATATAGCATGTACGGCATATGTATAGCATGTGTGGCTGAATTTTGCTCAAGTTGTGAGGACATCTCAAACAGGGGCAACCCATATGGGCCTGGGGTAAAATGCACCCCGACCGCCCCCCACCGCCGGTCACATTGGTCACCTTGCAGCTGTTTCTTCTGGAGTGTGTTCCTTTGTCGGCAGAGGCGGTGGGTCTGTTGGCTTACAAAATAGTTATGCTGCCAAATCTTGATATTCCTTTCATGATGCAGACCCGTGAAGATCGGGGTAAGAATTGATCGACCGTAACTTATGCTTTTCTAAGAGGCGACTAACGGGATCTGGTCGTCAGGTTCGCTGACTTGTTTGACGCATGTCATCATATCCCAATTGCGTAGATCGATGTTCATAATGTTGATGACTGGATTGTCTGGTCCAGACTCAATTAGTTACAGATCGCCGCCATATAACTGGAATATTTGAACTGTTTAAGAGACATTCTAGAAGATTGATGGCAAAAATAGGAATGAAAAGTGTTTACTGATTATCAACTTCTTTATTGTACAATACCGACGTTTCGGTAGATGCTTATACCGTGTTCAAGCAGTGGTGAATGGGTACAGCAGGATATATATAGGTACATGAGGGTTAACAAAGAACATGGGCGATAAAAGAAAATGAAAACATAAATATACATGAGATAAGCCGTGGCAAGATAAACAGCATGATGAATAGAATACCCATCACAAAAAAAAACACCAATAACAAGCCCGAATCTGCACCCGTCCGCATCCCACTGTTTGTTAAGTTTTATTTTATTTTAAAAAATACAAATACTAAGATAAGTGTTTTAAAATGCGCTTCTCTCCGCTCTCTCTCGCTCTGCATCATCGGGTCCTCAGACGTCTGTCTCAGTCTGTCTCATTGTCACAAAACCTCAGTATTTCCCTTCCGCCTAACCCTTCCTGAAATGCACAAATCTTAATTGAGCAGGTCTAGATTTCCCCTGGTTTGTAATCACTAAAGTCACTGGCTTTCCTTTCACGTTATGTGGCATCATCTGCTTCTATCAAAATTGCATTCTTTCAGAGACTAAGCTTTAGTCTTAGGTGCGAGGGCCCCGTTTCACAAAGGTCTCATAAGCCTAAGATTTCGTAACATCCGTACGTCCTACACTGTAACACTGTGTCCGCTTGTATAACAATGTCTTGCATAGCCAGGCCCTGGTAGGCAGAGACTTAATAGGATCTTATGAACCTTGATGTATAAGGTTACAGCACGTGTGAAAGAAATGTTGAAATATTATGTCCAGTCGGAGTTTCAGCTACACGTTCAATCTTTCCATATGTCCGTTGCACAGATATACCTCTCTGCAGCTTTCGATACTGTGGACCATGACATATTGCGTCAAAGATTGGAAGCAACAAACAGCTGGTATTGGCAGCTCTGCACTTTAGTGGTTCAGATCGTCCCTCACCGACAGATACCTTCAAGTTCAAATTGATGGATCCAGATCAAAAGAATGTGAGCTGCGCTGTGGTGTCCCACAAGCCTCTTTCCTTGGCCCTCACCTTTTAACATTTACATACTGCCTATAGGAAGTATAATCCGACAGCACAATATCAACTTTCACGGATACGCAGACAACAGCCAGTTGTATATGGGAACAAAACCTACCCAAACAGTTGCTTCCACGTTACAACTTGAACAGCGCATCAGTGATATTCAACAGTGGATGACAGCAAATGCACACAAATTTAACATATCAAATACAGGATTCATGACTATTAACTCTGGAAAATAAGAGTCCAAAATTCCAGTTGTAACTCTTGTGATTAGTGGCAGTCACATCAAACCAAGCAATGACTTGAAAAATCTGGGAGTCAAATTCGACAGAAACATAACGTTGAAAGACCATGCCAAATCAACATGCAGACCTGCCTTCTTCCAGCTCTTTAACATCAGCACGATGAAGACATACCTTGACATTGACAGTCTGAGGACAGTTATCTAAGCCTGTGTTATATCATGTCTTGCCGATGGAAATGCCCTCCTCAATGGAGCAACTACCGCTAACATCAAACTACAAACTGTTACCAGAAGAACTGACCATATCACCCCCGTCCTGAAACCACTCCACTGGCTACCTGTAGAGCACCGGGTCCCTGGTATGGTGATCTACCTTGAGTTATTGGCGATTTATAGCCCATTTTTATACTGTATTGTTTTTCCCCTATTGTTAAAACGTTTTAGATTTAATTACTAGTTTTACATCTGTGATATTCTAGTTGTTTTACTGTCCTTCGTCGGCAGGTTTTTTTATAATATACAAATATTTCATACAATATCAAATTGTTCTCGTCACGATATGGCTGAAATATTGCCGATGTGACGTTAAATATTTACTCACTCACTCACTCACCTGTAGAGCACCGCATCACTTTCAAGACTCTTTCTATCACGTATTCAGCACTAAGTGATGAAAATTCCAAAACTTATATTAAGGACATGTTACATCGCTACCAACCCACAAGAGCTTTAAGATCAGCCAATGATAAACTACTTCATGTTCCTAAAACTTAAACTGAAACAAAGAGCTCCACAACTGTGGATTGCTCTTACCACTGGAAAATCAGAAATCGTCAAACAAAATACTCTTTCCTAACTCATCTGAAGACAGTCATGTTTAATCTGGAAACCAGGCGCTACACAAATCAATTATCATTCACTCACTCACTCATCCTTTCAGATGTTTTGCTAGATTGGTAATAATGTTAGGGTTTGCCGATGACATCAAATATACTCATGCCAATAATGGTTGTCACTCCCTTCAATTTTGTAATTGGAGAGGGGGAATGGGGTGGGGTGGGGAGGTGGGTGACAACCATTATTGGCATGAGTATATTATACACATGGAACGTGGGATGTAAACAAAACCTTGCTTTGATTTTCTTAATCGTAAATAAGCAGGTCATGCTAACAGAAACTGGAATTCAGTTGCAAGGATTACATTTTCTCAAATGTCGGGGTGTTTGAAGCGATAAGGAACCATTTTGAATTTTCACAGCTTATGAAAACCATAAAGTTTGCATATTAGTGACCAGCATGTAAATCACAGTGTCAGATCTGTTGGAATGAGTGAGTGAGTATGATTTTACGCCGCTTTTAGCAATATTCCAGCAACATCACGGCGGGGATCACCAGAAATGGGCTGAACACATTGTACCCATGTGGGGAATCGAGCCCGGGTCTTTAGCGTGACGAGCCGACGCTTTAACCACTAGGCTACCCCACCACCCCAGATCTGTTGGTAGTTGTCCCTCGAACGTTGTAGAAAGAGAGAAGAAATACATTTTTGATCCTGAATCTTTGAAATAAGCGCTTGCCCCTGAGCCCTAATCTACACAAACAATGCCCTAACTTAACCAATGTATCCGAGCTTGCTCGTCACACAAGCACGTCATGAAACATTTCTTTGGTATTCGACACGTGGGTATTGTCAGATCATTTAACCATTACTGAAAACACCTTATTATAGCAAGTGTACCTGATTGTGTACTTATCAGACCCAGATAACGCAATAGCGTACTTCCGCATCGAAGGTAAACATCGTCTGCTACCACATTTACGCTTGAAATCGGGACATTTCTACAAAGGACTGGCTTTAAATCACTAAAGGTAAGTAAATAACAGTAATTGACAGATAAATTGACAGTCTTATGAAAAGTCGTTTTCTTCAGATTGTTAAAACTTTTTTTTCATTATTCATAATTGGATTTAATATGAAACACTCTTCGTTACATTGATGAAGTGATTTTTGAAAATAATCTGGCCATAATACGCTTCCATACTTAGGATCTCCATGTGGATGTTATGCTCATAAAGTGCTGCGCACAATTACTGGACAGCCAGCGATGTAGTCAGAACGCCGGTAGGGTCAACCGTATGGCATAATGCAACGTTAGAATCTTGTTGTCGTCAATAAAACTTACATTTCTAGGTAATTATGATGCATACCAGCATGTTTAGTCACGTAAACCACAAAAAAAGACGTTAGCTGCCGTGTTGCGATCGATGTGCTTAGGTGCGCGGAATTACTGGACGGCATTGTATACCATCCTGGCCTGGTGTTATATCATCTCGTCCTTTTAAGACCAATAATTATAAGGCCTACTGGAAAACCCCATATAGGTGTAATAAGGATCATGTCTGCATCGCCTTTATAGAATTTATATACCATTTTCAATTTCTTTTATTCAGGGTACTGAAGAGGCAACAGGCCTATAGTACAATACAAGTGTGTACAGTTACATAGTATTTAAAAGAAATTTTCTACTGTTGAATCCATGATAGATGTACATTGATATATTTTCATCAATTCGTAGATTTGTTGCTTTCAACAGTAAACTGAATTTATATTCACAGTGATTGGTGCGATAAAATGGGGGTATATATAACATTCTTAAATTGTGAAATTGCGGACAGACTAATATAAAATGACACTCATCTTCTATCATCCCTAAATCACATAACATACACAGTCTATTTTCTCGTGGAACATTATGATATTTGCCCTTTTCTATATTAAATTCATGGGATGTACATCTTAGTCGTGCAGTTGCTGTCCTAAACTTTTTAATGTTAACACCAAGGAGGTAATGCTCTGCTATAAGATCTGATTTAAAAGTGCTATACAATGAGGATTTGGGTGATAGAGTTAGCGAGGCAGTCCAGAGTTGCAAGTACATATCTTTTAACCTTTGTGTTACAGATTTAATAAAAACATATGGGAAGCTTATACAATCAAGTTTAAAAGCATATCCGAATCCACATGTTTCAAGCATATTTCTCACATTTGTTACCCAATTTATCTTACCATTTCTGTCATACATGCACATCATATTGTAACATTTTTTGGGATAACGTGACTGCTGCATATTTACTAACCTTATCCAATATCTTAAAATTTGCTTATATGCTTCAACATATAAAGGGTAACGTCCACATTCTCCATAAACCATGCAGTTAGAAGTACTGTCCTTAACACCTAAAAATCCTTTACATGCATAAAGATGAACCCTTTCTAAAACATTAAAATGTGTAAAACCCCAAACCTCTGAACCATATAACTGAATAGGTTAAATTTTGGAGTCAAATATTTTAAAGAATGTATTATAACTTCCTTCACCAGCCTTCTTCAAATTATGAAATATTCCCATAAGTATTTTCTTACCCTGTAGGGATGTACATGTATGTTCCATGATAAGGTTTTTGAAAAATATACACCTAAATATTTATATACCTTGGCTACTTCTAAATAATTGTCATTTAATGTCCATTTCTCAAAACTTGGATAATTTCCCGCCATTCTTAAAAACCACTATCTTAGTCTTATCTCTATTTATAACTTAAACTTGTTACAATAATCTTCTAAAACAGTAATTTGACGGCCTTTAACAGTGCTAGAAAACATGATAATATCATCGGCAAACAATAGGAGGAATAACTTAACAATGTGAGGATGTAGTTGTATACCATCATTACAATTCTGATGAACAGCGGTAGCGAATTCATTTATAAAGAATGAAAACAAGAATGGGCTCAGAATACATCCTTGGCGACCATCAATATTACAACCAAAAGTTGCTGACAAAACCCCCTTACTCCTACTAATACATCCTTCAACATTGTTATATATGCTTAGTAACATGTTCCTCATTTTATTACTAAGACCATGTGCTGTTAATAGCATCCATAATTTATTTCTATTAACAGAATCAAAGGCTTTAGAAAAATCAACAAAAAGGACATAAAACTTCGAACCTTTACAAGAAAGATATCGCTGTTTGAGGCTGTTTAGGATAAATATACTGACTCAAAAAAGAAACTTCACATTCTTTCCGCAGGGCACTATAAAAGAACAAGAGATGGTAAGAGGGTTAAATTGTTATTATTTCATTGCTGAGAATCTGTGTGCTGTATTGGATTAAGGTCAAGGGACCTCGATGGCCAGTCCATGACGTTGATTCCAGCGTCTTGAAGGAAATTTCGTGTCAACATCGAGGTATGCGGCCGAGCATTATCATGCTGGAACTGTGGACCTAGGCCATGAGCCGCCATGAAAGGAACGAGTTCAGGGTGAGCACCTGGTCGCGGTAAGCAGCAGCAGTGAGGTTTCCACGGATGACCAGAAGTCGGGAAAGGTTGTTCCCACAGAAGGCACCCCACACCATGCAACTTCCGTCCCTGAATCTGTCGGCTTCCTGTACACAACATTGGGCATACCGTTCACGACGTCGTCTCCAGACTCTATGCCTGCCGTCCGCGAAGGGTAAACCTGGATTCATCGCTAAAGAAGACTCGATTCCAGTCTCTTTGGGTCGATCGGAGGTGACGTTGGGCTCACAGCCGACGTTGACGTTGATGAAACGGCGTCAATATTGGCCCACGATATGGACGTCGAGAATGGAGATTGGCAGCCCGCAACCGATTTCGAATGGTCTGTGAGGACAGTCGACCTCTAAACATCTCAGCCCTGGTTCGTGTAGCCGGCAGAAATCTGTCACGTAGGTGACGTAGGACGATTTGACGGTCTTTTGCTCGTGACGTCGTGTTCACGTGGTGCCAGTTTGTTGTAGACGACCTCGCAAGTCATACACAGTACGACGGCTGCATCCCATTGCTCTTGCTACGTCAATAAATGATCTTATCTTCCAACGCTTGCAAAACTTCGATGCGAAGATCACGTGATCGACTGCACGTGCAAAACCTGATTTGACACTAACGTCATTTGCACGACGAATGGATGGGTTTGTGTGGGTTTTGCTAACGTTTTTCTAGAGTCGAAAGATAGGGATCCCATTTCGGATACATAGATGTATCATCAGAGCAAAATTATTCATTATTTTTCAAATTACATTTTGTGACGTTTCTTTTTTGACTCAGTATACATTGTCAGTGGTTGAATAGCCTTCTCTAAAACCTGTTTGAGCTTCATTAATCTTATTTGTAGCATAAGACCAAAATATTAATCTTCTGTTAATGACATACATATATTTTTTACTAAAAAACGCTAAGTAAAGTAATTCCTCGATAATGCTCTCGGTTATTAGGATCACCACTTTTATAGAAAGGAATAATTATACCAACTTCCCACCCTTTGGGAAAATAAGCTTTTTCCAACATTAAATAAAATATAACACATAGATATGTAGATATGACATACGAATATCCTTAGCACATTTAAAGAAATCTGGAATAAGATTGTCTATTCCTGCAGATTTATTTTGTAAGACTACAATTTATAGATTTAGACACTTTACCGACATTTCGTATTAATTTTTAAACACAGAAATTCTGTAGAAATTGTACCTTTCTCTGGAGAGCGTGACATGAGTTCTCTAACGGTGTCAAATCACTATAAAATCAAAAGGGTAGAATGTAAACTAGACCTGAGTGAAACTGTATAAACCAATTAGCCACTCATTTGCTGTCTCATACACTACTTAATTTAACAATTGAAACAGGAACGGGCTCAATAAACAGTCTTAACCTTGTCTTACACCTACAATACAAACCAGTGTACCAGACATGCATCTCTGAAACAGGACAGAATGTTATACGTCTTAAAAATCGACTGCATTTACAGTTTACCCATGTGTGTAAATGCCATAGAAGAGGGCGCTTCGACAGTCAACTGCTTTTTTTAGACATTCATCATGATACCACGAGAAGACCGCATGTCCCACTGCAAATATGTCTTTTAAACTCACAGAGAACTGATAGGATAGCTTCAGTTAGTAACCTCAATCCGGAAGATAAGTCTGAGATGGAAAGCAGTGCTGCGTTTGCTAACCTCTCAATGGTCATGACGAAGCTTCCACTGAGGCTTAATTTCCGCCTAGGAGGTGCTTGTATGGTATCTGTTTGACACTAGGGCTGACAGTGACTATACTGTGACTAATACCACCGGTGACTGTTAAATGCTTAGACTCTGAACATGACATTATACTCATGCCAACTCTTAAAGCAACCTTTATGAATATCCTACAACACGGGTACATTGACTGTGGACTCGTTCGCGTTGCGACACCGGTGACATCAATAACCTGACACACACATACACATTCTGAACGCGGTGGTAAAGTGTGTCAAGGTGCCCAGTTGTCCAAATTGATGTGAACGAATTATGTGAGTGAGTTTAGTTTAACGCCGCTTTTAGCAACATTGCAGCAATATCATGGTGGTGGACACCAGAAATGAGCTTCACACATTGTACTCATGTACAACTCCATTTTCTAACAAACAAATTGAAATTGTACGGTTTGGGCGTAAGCACTGCAGTACTGAACAGTCAAGAATACTCAGTGCTTTATGCAGATGGTCTAATACTTGTTCAAAATCTTGCATAGAACAGTTGTTAATATTCTTTACAATATGGATGTCGACGTGGTGGACCTGTATAATATGTCTAAAATGGAATTTATAATGTTTCACAGTGGATACGATCTTCACATTGTCAGGGAAAAAACTAAAGAATTCTGGAAAGACCGAGGGAAACCTAACGGGAATTAACTCTGTACTTCAAAAGAGTTTAAAAACGTATGAACGGCTGAGCCATATATTACTGAAATTCTGCCTAGATCTCATCGCAGTATCCTTAGTAGGCTACGATGTGGATCCCTACCTTTGGAATTAGAGGTCGGTAGATTTACATGCCCTAAAGACCTTTAGATGATAATATTTGTAGTGATGGCAGTACGATTGAGGACGAAGTTCACATTTTGGTCAGCTGTTCACTATATTCGGATTTACGACATTAACCTTTTCTCTCTCTCTTGTCGCCTACTGACCAGGCCGCATTTATGCTAGGTAATGTTAAATTAATAAAACCCTTAGCTTCATTGGTTACTAAAATGTTTAATAGTTTAATAGTTTGTAGTGCTGCAATTACATATACCGCACTTCACTGTTGCTTATAAAGCTGTGATATTCTATTCACTACGATTCTGCTTCAGGTATAATGTAGTGTCTTGTGTCTCACAGGCCATATGACAGGATGTTATATTTTATTGAGTGTTTGAAGGTGTCTATGTATGTTTTATATATAACATGTGACACACAAACAAAATATTTTCTTGGTTCAGGAGTTAGTTCAAGTGTTGGTTCAGGAGTTAGTTTATTTAGGAATTTACCGCAGGTCATAGGTCCATATGTTCTCTGCATGGTCGGCTAAATGTTAACACCTTGCATTCTTAAGCAGAATTTGTAACAATGTATGACAATGTATGCAATAGAGCTATATTCACTCAGCTGATGTATTTACTCTCGTTTGAAGTAGTTAATTTGATGTATATAAATTCGACATCTAGAAATTGCAATGGTTCCGAACACCTTAGAAAGTCAGGTTTTATTTTCAAACATTTGAACACCGTTTATGATATTGATTAGCCAGATAACATTTTAAGCGTAAAATCAATTGAGAGCTTTGGGATAGTTTAAACTGATGTAACATATTATGTGATATCAAGGGAAACATAATGCCAACCCTATTGTGGATGTGTGAACACCTTCAATAGAAGACTGAGGACCTGACAATGCCGTGGTGGTCATTACGAACAGTTCTTAATGCTGTCAACTAAGTCACCGAGTCTACACACTCGGGCCCTACTCTGTTTAAAATGTGTGGAATATTTGCAATATTTATGAAAAAATTGAGTTATGTTTCAGAAACTGTGAAATATGGCCTAAAGTTCTACATGTAACTTTTCGGGTTTTTTATCAGTGAACTTGCTACGCAAGTTGCGATTGCTAAACAGCTTCCTCCAGTTATTAAGATACTTAGATTGCCGTTTGCTAATGATATATAGCTGTAGGTAAGTTTTAAAGTACTATAAAAGGTTTGCAAAAGTTGATACCTCAAATGGAGCTCTGAAGTTCATACTGTAAACTCCCTGTAAACACTTTTAGGTTGTCAATAGGACACAACTATCAAGCAGGGATAAGATATACTTCACCTAACAACCGATACAAATTGCCACTTCTTATGAATACCTTTGGGGCACTCTCATTGGCGTCGAAATGTCTCTCTTGTAATACAGTAATATAAACAAAAACAATGGTATCTAACAGGGCTTAATTACATTCAATTGTCTTTTGGAACATTTATCTGCAAATATTTGACACACAAATTACTCATACTCGTTTTTCAATGGCGCATCGATCGAGTGTTATGGATTGCTTTGTGAGTGGACAATTTAGATACACTAATTAAAGACTTATGATCAAGTTGGCAGACATAGATACATAGCTACCAAATTGAAGATTTGTGAGGAATCTGATATACATGTGATCGAAGATAACTTTCCTGTTACTTCGTACACAATACAGCTTTCTGCAGAGTAAATATTTAGACCTGCCTTACTCGCCCAGACGTTCGTGCAAACAACATAATCTTTAAAAACCTATCAACGTCCATTTATTTGTTTTGTTTAGTTTATTAAGCAGTAAACAAGGCCTCCACCCGTAAGTACATGTGTTGATATTTCATGAAACATTAAACATCACCCATATACACATATATGTTTATATTCATTCAACAACAGTCATCATGTCGGTATGAATCCATTCCTCGCGACCAATCTTACACGCATAGACACACGCATGACATACAGTGCCTTTCAGTACCCAACATTTCACACAGGTTCACGGCTGAAATATTTTACGTGCGCCTCATAGAATGAGTTCTCTCCCTTGTTAAACATCATTTAAAATGACTTGCTCCCTAGTATTGCCTTGATTGCCTAAGTGAGTACTACTTATTTTAGTGACCTGTTTATGTTGAAGCTGCTCTTTCATTTGTCTGCAGGTGCCCTTTAGTTTATTTCTTGACCTTCTATACTGTTGGAAATCACTATTCATGTTGATTGCTCTGAACTTCTCAAGAAGTTTGTACTTCTCCGATTTAATGATCTCACTTTCCTTGTCCCACTCTGTTTCTGATTTGCATGCCACTGGATATTGCAGCCTCGCTTATAGAGCTGGACAGTATATGTGCAGCTTCACCAACATTACCCTCTTCCACAAGAGTGTTAAACTCATTACAACACTGAGTCCATATGTTCTTCGGACATACTCCTGGTGAGCAGATTGTCTCCATTCTAAGCTATTCCCGGGACCAACGCTACCCCATCGATTACACATGTCAAATGGACAAGAATGTATTCATTTCATGCAGGTCTATATTTTTAATCAAGAGACGAGGAAGGCGAGTCATTGAACTTGGTCCTTTTCTTCTTCTTCTTTTAAATCTAGAATAGCCACCCAAACAATGGGAAAATAAGTTGTTTCATTTGTTCAAAATGGTATTCGTATAGCTACTCAAAGTTGTCTCTTACTTCTACCTTGACATCCAACTGAGTGACTCCCCGAAAAGCCCATACATATCAAAACCTGGACAACTGGAAAACATGCGCCTAATGCACAGTCGTAAAATGTTTTAAAGTGCCAGTTTGTGCCAAATGTTGTGTCCGAATGAAGTTTGTGCTTCTCTATACAATGTGCAAATTATCTTTAACTCTGTAACAAGTTGTAACACGGTTTCCGTTTTCGATCTCCATCATGTCCTGAAAGCACCTACCAAATTTTGTTTCCATGTCTATGACGGTTTTTTGGAAGATCTCTCCGCATCACCTCGGACGGACGGGTGGAGGTCAAACCAACAGCCCCGTCCCATTTCTTACGGGGGATAAAAAAATACTATATCTATTCATACATAGATTTAAACATCCATTTATGTTGGCTTCTTGGTCAATGGAATACACAAGGCGAGGAAGGCACTAATGATGAAGCAGGCACCTGCAACGAAACACTGACCAAATATACACAGAGTTAAAAAGATTTTTACCCATGTCTGGTGTCCTCCGCCGTGATATTGCTGATATATTGCTAAAACAGCGTATAACTATACTCCCTTACTGTGAAATATGCAGACAACAATGAGGCACTGATGTTTGTACTGAAACAACTAAAAAGCATGCGCCTTAAATGTATATTTACAGACAATAATACCCGATGTTTACAAAGAGATCGTGTTGTTTCTCAACAATGTACGATTGTGGTTTTCCTCTCAACTTAATTGTTTGTCTCTATCAGAAATTAAAGGTAACACAATCAATGGTTTGTCAATTGTTTGAAACTGTTTTCCTGAAGGTTCAGCATTCTTGAACAAGGGGAATAAAAAATGAAGCATACAACTTTATGGATGACATCTTGTTTATTGCACAGAGCGACCTATTGATGTTGATTCTTACACTGTTATCAAGCTAATCGTGATAGCGGTGCAGAAATCTGCATCGAAACGAGGCTGTTTTCAGTAAACAAGACGTTGTCATCCATAAAGTTGCATCCTTCATTATTGGTTTGTCATACTGTTAAGTTCAACAAATGGGATGCGAATGTTTATATCTGAACAAAATACAAAATCTACACTTACTCTCTGATCATTTAGTGGACTATTCACTTTCGACATATTTGCATCTGGCAGAGTGCATAAACTCATTTTACTTGTTTCTTGACAATATGGTGATTTTCAATAAGGGTGATCACAATTACCTACCTGAGAAAAGAAACGTTAAGTCATACACCCCAGTACTTTCATAAATAAGACCTGAAACACAATGTGGTGGTTCTTTATGTAACAGAAAATATTATGTCTCAGTTTGATGATCAAATAGTTTAAGGGCATGAACAAAACTGAAAGCTTTAGAAGTATATATTAAAATGCATATTTGAGCATTAATGACTATGCATGTTTCATGATTGGTTCATACCTCCTCGCACCAGTCAGGTAGGGAGTTACAAGCCGTCTATTAACACATTAATTAACGCATTATCGCATCAACTACTCACACATTCACGAAAATATACGCAAAATATACGCTCAAGGTTAACCTACTTGCAATGGGTGGTCCGACCATGCTGCCGAGTCCAAAGCAAAAGGAACATATACCATAGCCAATGGCCAACTTGGATCGTCCTATCAGCTCAATGCATATAGGACTAACCAGTGTGTAAGGTCCCTGACTGTATGTACCATACAGGACACTGAAAATCATTTGGAGACTGTACGTATGTGACAGCACGGGGAGTAGCAGAAGGGACACTGCTGTCATTCCTTGTAGTCCAACGTGAAGGATAATGTTTCCAATAGCTGGATCAGAAGAGGCAAAACCAATCAGCAATCCGGAAAAAAGGGCAGGCACACCCATGACAGTGAACAAACTGGCAGACTGTGCAGGTGTACTGCCTCTCAATTCAGCAAAATTTGGTAAATGAACCATGCAAGCTGAACCCCCAAGAGACCAGAAAATGATACTGAGCAGATACAGGAAAAATCCATTTGTGCAGAACAAGGCTACACATTGATGCATTATCATACTCCGTGAGTTTTCAGTTGTTAAATGCGAGCTGTGTTCCAGCAGAGATTCTGCCGTTTCATTACCTTTCCAAGGACTGTTTTCTTTAACAATCCGAGGCAAATTAGCTGGAGAACATTGGTTCTCGTCACGCTGTTCAAACTTGACGGTCGTAGTTTCTACAGTTAGAACATTATGTTGTGATTGCATCGTCATTGTAGGATCTCCTTGTGCATCACAAATCTCATCTGTGTCTTCTTGGTGGTGGGCAAGATCTATTGACATTGACTCCTCTTGCATCAGTGTAGACGGTGGTCGAATTAGAGCTCCAACTAAGCACACATTGAATGTAATGCCACCCAATATAAGCAACGCGCCGGATAAAGTGTACATCTCCAACAGCTGAACTGCTAATGGTCCGATTGCCAGCAGTCCTAAGGCACCTCCAGACATGCAGATACCGTATGCTACTGGGAGTCTCTTATTGAAGTAGTTGCTGGGGGCCACGCCACTCACGTTAGCAGCCAGACCACAACCTAAACCTGTGGATATAGATACAGACAATCGCAGGTTGTGGAAGCATACGCAAATAAGTTATTACGTGTACATTTGCAGAATAACCAACGAGGTACGAGTAATTACGGAAAATGTGTCATGGATAAATGGTTATAGTCCCAAGCTATAAGAGGTTATTAACTTTCAAGGTGACAAATGGTCAGCCTTGTTTACAAACGCAAATTTAGTTGTAACTTTTTCTAATTACTTTGAGATTGTAAACTGAAACTCCTGGGAAAAGAATGTTTGGTTGACTATAATGTAAAATATAAGTGATCAGAAACTATGTTCTTGTCTTGTAAATCGCGAATCAGCGAGGCTGTAGTAAAATATGCGAAAGAATGCACTGGGTTTGTGAATGAAGTCAGTGAGAGAGAAATCAAATGGAAATACGTCTTTGTTTAACTGTCTGCTTCGAGGATCATTCACTAACTGCACACTGTGCAGATATGAAGAAGATACGAGTTTCCACTGCATTTTATCCCCTGTAGGTTAAAAAAAGCATATACATGTACAATGCATACAGCTTTATTTTGTTTTGAAACCATCAATCAAAGTGTCACATTCACCACACTGTACGAGTCAAGTATACACAGCAAGCATGTTGAATCTTACCTGCTATGACTCCAAACGTAAGGATCAAACCAGTGACAGTCCTACAAAAGGATGCAGCTGTCAGTCCAAGAAGCATCAGTATACCACCCAGAATACCTGTCCATCGGTTTCCAATTCTGCCTTGAATAATTCCTGCTAATGGGCCTGAAAAAGTCCGTCATTAGTTTGGTATGTTTGTAGCTGTATGTCCGAATTTCATTTGAAACATTTTGTTTTTTGAATGAACCATGTATTTCTTTCATCATACTCTTTCCACAACAGACTTTAGTAAATATGCTGCATATTTTGCGTTTTTCCTTCCTGTACTAAACATGAACATTGGAACTTCAATATTATGTCATGTTTGAGCATCATATATTGCAGACAAATGTTTCAAAATACGGATGAACAGTCAATTATGTCTTACGTCTGACACCGAACGTGTGTATCTAATATGTACACAATGACCCTGAGTTGTGTGTGGCAAAGACTGACGGAACAACAAAGTCTTCCGAGTCTTACAGCCTGTCGGTTCTTTAGGAACCGCACAGATACGTGTGCCTGCTCAAATCAATCTTTATTCATACTGAAGGCCACAGGCCCATAGTATACAAGAACATAGTACACAATATCATAGAAAAAAATAATATAGTCACATCACAATAAGTCATATCACATCAAAATGTATCACATCATGTAACATCGCATTACACATACCTTGTCGTATCACATCATATCATAACACACCATATTACATCATATCATATCATATCATATACTATCCCACCACATCATACCATATCATATCAAACAACAATATGAGTAGACACATTCTATGAATTATTATGTTTATTTCTTAGAGACAATGCCTGATAGATAAAGGTTGACAACTTACGGACAAGAACATTGTCATCAGTACTCATTAACAAAGAAAATTTCACCCTATCGGGATATACAGAATAATATTTTGGGACAATTTATTTTCTTAACTCACAATAGAATAGGCAAATTAAGAGGAAATGATATTCATCTTCTACACCATTAGGATCACAAAATGTACAAATTCTATTTTCTCTCTCTATTTTATTATATCTCCCTGTTTCGATTGCCAAGTCATGTGAGGAACACCTAAACTGAGCAAAAGCCTTTCGAGATTTCTTGATATTTAGTGAAACCAGATAATTCTCTCTGTATATATGGGATTTAAACATTCTATAATAGAAACATTTAATTGGCAATGACAGTGTTACAACCCATTCTTATGTATATATATCTTTTTGCCTTTGAATAAAATTATTCACAAAATGTGTATGAAAGTCAACCTTTTGCCTTTGCCATACCTCCCCAAAACCTATTGTATTTAACAATTCTCGAATGTGTTAGTCACCCAGTTAGTCTTTCCGTTGTTATCGTACATTAACATCATATCATAACACTGTCTAGGGTATCTATCAGATGGCATATATAACAGACGTATCCAATATATTATTATTCTAGCTTTAGCAAAAAAGTGTGTTGGGAATCTTCCACAATCTCCATATACCATGGCATTAGGTGCACTTGCTTTCACCCCTAAAAATGTCTTGCAAGTATATAAATGTAATTTTTAAACTTATTCAATCTCACGGTATGCACCATCTCTCTTTTCTACGACCATGGTTGGAAACGTGCTGTCAGCTAAGTTGAGTCAAATCTAACTGGCCTCTGACCCGCCCTGACCTCTGCCCTCATCCCGACATCAACGCCTGCCAATCATCCACCAAAGCGTGCAGCTTGCCGAAATGATCACACGACCACCTCTACCTGTCATTTTCATGTCGCCACGTTGTGTGGACGTGTATTTGTCTATATGATTGTGTTTCTACAATGGGAAAAGTGAATCCTTATGGTTCTAATAAACGCAAACATTGCGATAACTGCAGCAGTAATTTCTCGGCGGCAGACCCACATAACCTATGTGTTGACTGTTTAGGCCGGTGTGAATGTTCTAGATGTTGCACCTTGTGATTTTTTGCTCGAGGCAGCCAGTCTACTATAAATATACTTCATAGCGATGGCAGCTCCAGTACATCTTGAGACGACGAATTATGCATCATCACTGCACTTTGTTGGGATTCTCGGGACAACTCTTCTTGACAAATTATCAGAAGATTGAAGAAATAAACTTCAAGTCATGATTCCAGAACCGGACATTACTCCGTTTCCATAACGGACATGGCAAGGGTTTCACTATCTACTTACCTACAACGTAGGATATGAGCAGATTTTTGGGAAGATGTTCATCTCACCATAGAATCGCAGGGTCGTCTCAGAGGATCGTTGGGTCAAGATACAACAAATCATATCTCAAGCACTACTCTCTCCGTTACCTCTACGAAGTTGGCAGAGCCTACTTGGTCTTCTCACGTTAACACAAGACATGACACAGAGGAAGATTACAACTGCACCCACTACAAGTATTCGTGAACGCTCATCTAGACAGTCTGGACTACCAGACGGGCTGAAACCATATCTTCTATGGTTGACTCGGAAGTCGAATGTTTGTGGAGGAAACTACTTTTCAGAGCCAGAGTGCAACACTCATCTCTACGTAGATGCATCATTTCAAGAGTGGCAGCAGGGAAGTTGTCGAGTCAGGAGCAGAGTCTTGCACATCACCATGCTCGAGGTGAAAGCAGTAATAAACACATTATTACACTGGTCTAGCTTACTAAGGAACGCACAACTGATGATCCATATGGACAGTTCACAGTGGCGTTCTACATCAACAAACAAGGATCAACAAGGTTAAGGAATCTTGTAGACCTCAGCCTTCATCTGTTCAGCATTAGAGACAACCCGAACATCGACATAAAGCATGGCACATTCCCTAAGCCACGAATGTGATAGCAGACGCCCTATCTCGTCCAACACAACCATCCCCAACGTAATGGATGTTACATCCAGAAGTCTGCGGATGCATCATACAGAGGATAGGATATCCGCTGATAGACCTGTTTGCTACAAAGTTCAGCAAACAACTACCAAAATTCGTCTCTCAGGTTCCAGATCCACAAGCATGGGCAACAGATGCTCTAATCATCTCCTGGGAAGGACTAAAATGCTTACGCGTTTCCACGGGTGTTACAGAAAATCAAGCAGACAAAGAAGCCGCAACTGATATTGGTCGTGCCCTACTAGCCAGAGAGGGTAAGGTTTCCCATCCTCATACAAGTACTAGGAAGTCCAAGAGTGGCCGAACCTACTAATTCATCCGCACACCAAGCAAGCACAGGGGAATCCAACAGTATTCCAGCTACTTGCATGGAACGTATCAAGACTTGCTTGAAGAAAGAGGATATTCCGCCAGAGCAGTGAAAGCAGTCACACTAGCTCTACGTAGATCAACCCGCAACTTGTACGACGACAAGTGGCAGAGTTTTGAGAATTATACACTGAGGAAAGGCTTCACGGCGATGAAATCAACACATCTTCAAGTGGCGGAATACCTTTGTCATCTAAGACAAACGAGGCGGTTAATAGGTTCAACACTCTCTACATACCTAGTGGCCCTCAGTGTGGTTATCACTATGTAGACGGGTATTAAGCTGACCAAAGTACCAGAGATACTGCCTCTACTACGCTCCTCAAGACCAACAGAAGAAATTTAGAGCCTGCTTGGGATCCCAACGTAGTCTTACAGCATCTCACCAGTGACGCTTACGAAACACTAGAAAGGACATCCTATGAGTTTTAACACATAAGACTCTGTTTCTGGTCGCCTTGGCAACAGCAGCTCAGATGTCCGAAATACATGCTCTGGACTTCGAACGAATACGATTTGATGCACATTGCAACATCATACATCTGGGATTGAGATGGGATTTCATAGCAAAGAACCAACTGCCCGGTCAGCCAGACAGACAACTCCACATCCCAGCACTTTCGTCAATCCTTGGGGCACAGGATACTCAGTATCTATCCTTATGTCCAGGCAGAGCATTAAAAGTCTACCTACAAGGTCAAGCGCCTTTTCATCCCTCGAGACACCTACAGAAATCTCACGTACAACAATATCATTATTGATGAGAGCCGTCATCTTAACAGCCTACAAAACAGCAGGACTTGAGCCTCCACGAGCCTCCCATCCTCATGAAGTCAGAGCACTGGCATTGACACTTGATCTACATGGAAACTGTTCCATCTCGACAATAATAGAGGGCTGCTATGGGAAGTCAGAGACGGTGTACTTGCTCATCTCACGTCAGCTGAATATGAACCTCTGGAGGAGAAGATTTCGAACATGTCTCCTTTAATACCTTTGCTCTTGGCCTTGGCTGCAGCTGCCCGTATCTCCGAGTTGCATGCTCTTGATGTCTTGGGTACGGTTTGGAAGGTGTAGACATGCGAGAGTTTCCTTGGTTTGCGGTGGGATTCCCTTGCCATGAATCAGTTACCAGGACAGTCGGATCGCACATTCACGATCCCACTGTTTTCCACTATCTTGGGCACAGATGACATTGAAGATTTTTCCTTATGCCTGGTTTGAGCATTACGGATTAACCTAGCTGCCTCTAAGGACCACTGCAGGTTGCGCAAGAAACTATTTATCCCATTTATACACTGACTCCACCTCTGAAGTCTCCCGTACTACCTTGGTGTTTTTGATGAAATCTACAATCCTGTGTGCATATGACTATGCAGACCTTCCTCCACCTATGACGGCGAACCCTCAGGAGACCCGGGCTTTGGCTTTCACCATGGTGCTTCATAGGAATGTTCCCTCCAGTCCATCACGAAGGGTTGTTTTTGGAAGTCGGATACCATCTTTGCCTCGCACTACCTTCGGAATTCCTCGGTTACAGATGTGGAAGGTCAGCATCAGCAGCGCAGCAGTTGTCATCAACCTGTGTTCGCAGATAAAGCAATCCTTTCTTGATCGGTTTGCTATGTACCAAATAGAAGGTATCGATGTAATCTTGGTACTTTTTTTCTCTTAGATCATTCTCACCTATGGGAATAGGGCGTGTCAGCACTGTCATAAATTATGACTTGATAGACTGTGAGGCAAGTCTTGTGCAACATGCAGAGATGGTCGACATTCCGCTTACTGACCTCTACTCTTTGAGCAATCACGTCTGTGAAGTGTTGATTTCCGATTACCTGTGTGGTTTACGAAGCGTCCTTTCTCACCTTTGGTAAGTGGGGACATCGGAACTGAACGTTAAACTAGTTGAGCAACCGGGCTATTCCTTCTTTCACCGCCTTCCAGCGTGTGTCTGTGGGGGATAGTTTCAAAGCAGGTACTGTCCAGATTAAGGTCCTCGACTTTAAATTCACTGGGGTCACCTGATAAATCGCGGGACGGCGGGGCCTACTTGCAAAACTGCGTCCTTTTGCTTGTCAAAAGTTGCGGCTGAAAACCACATTAATTCGGGAGCGCCCACTCCCTAGAGTTTTTTGTGCTGTGTAAGCCAAGGGGTTACCTGAAAAAACCCATCTCAAGTTTGGAGTTTGCATGTCGGGAGTTGGTGCTTTCTCCTGGCCTCCTTGGGTTAAGCGTTTTTCCCGGTGGTTGTAGTAACGGGGTAATCTGCGACCCGCCTACCAACCGTGGGATTCTGCATACCCTGAGATAGGATAAGTTTAAAAAATTGACAATTTTATAATAAATTGTATATTTCTCACGCGGTATGCCCCACCCGACCTACCCCACATCACAGATTACTGGAAGCTCCAAGACGAGAATGACAGGTAGAGGTGGTCATGTGATCATTTGGACGAGCTGCACACTTTGGTGGATGATTGACGGGCGTTGATGTCGGGATAAGGGCAGAGGTCACGGCGGGTCAGAGGCCAGTTAGATTTGACTCAACTTAGCTGACAGCACGTTTCCACACATAGTCGTAGAAGAGAGAAAAGGTGCATACCGTGAGAGAGGATAAGTTTATAAATATACAATTTATTATAAAATTTTCAATTTTCTCAATTACGTCAAAATGATTCAAACCCCATACCTCTGAACCACACAATAGAATAGGAAGGATTTTTGTGTCAAATATTTTGAAAAAGGAATGATAATCAATATCTACGAGTATGTGAATGCTTTTGAGAACCCCAATAAGTACCTTTTTGCCCTGTGTGGAACAATATTGGGCATCTGCTAAAAAGCCAAGACGATTAGTGAAGTAGACTCCAAGGTATTTATATGATTGTGTGACTTGGAGCGGCTCTCCTTTATAATACCACTTTCCCGTTTTAGATAGTTTGCCCCCATTTTTGAATACAGCTATTCTAGTTTGCTCAAATCAATGCCAATAGGTATCTCTAAATTGCCCAATCAATCTACAGGGCAATAAAGTACATCTAGATGCACAATACATAGTTCCTATGTTTCTGACGCTGTCATTATATAATAAAGCATTAAATGATACATTGCACAATAACGTAATGGAATATTGCGCATTTGCTCTCCGTGGTGAATGAGCCGCGAAGCCTCAAGTTTGGGAGCAACAGAATAAACCGTAAGGATATTACCTTCTCAAAGGAGTTTGCCACACACGTAGTTTAACATTCGACCTGAATCTCAGCTCTGCTCTACTGACAGCCAAGACGTATGGTTGTAGCCCTGAAGCAAGCACACTTACCGCACATTGAGAACGTTCCAAGCAATGTTGACCCTACCCACGATACCTTGACCAAATCGCCATCAACCTCTTCAAGAATGGCCGGTGTAATGACGCCAGGTGAAGAGTTTAGAGTGCCACAGAGCAGCTCAATAGCAAAGCAAGCAACACAAACCACCCATGCATATCCGCAATCAATGTCCTTTCTTTGGCGCTTCATGGTTTTGTTTTCCAACTGACATCCAGCGTTTTGTCCTTTACTCGTGAATTCTTCTTCCTAAAAAGATGAGTACGGTTTGCATCTACTTTGTATAATATTTTTGGCGTGTCAAAGTGGTTCCTGCAAAACAAATAAAAAGGTGATACGGCACGACTTTTAGAACAGTGTTGATTTTTTGGTACATTTTCACACATTCATTTAGTAATATTTGCATGTAGGCCTCGTTATGGAACGTTTTAAAATGTTCAGTTCTTCATATATAAATAGCCATGCCCTTCCATTATCTTGGAAGCTGCGTTATAAATCTAAACTAAATCAAAGTATTGACATTTATGGAATACTTTGTACTCTACTGTATAACGTACAACGGACATAAATGCATGGTAGCTATTGTCGAGCCTTAATGTCGGTAGTTTCAGCGTTGTACGTTTTGCATGACAGAGAGACACAACGTCTAGTAGTTAAGGAAAACAAAATGTAATTCAAACAGTTTAGAGAACAAGACAGTAAACTTGGAAGTGATGTCTTTGTACATTAAAAGCCTCAGTCCCCAAAAACACCCCCAAAATATATTCCCCAAAAAAAAGAAAAAAGAGAAACACAAAAAAACCATTATGATGCCTTCTCCATGCCATGGCGAATCACTAGTGTACTGAACTGGGCGTTGGGTTTTGGCATCAGTTTACAATATTCATAAACGCTTACAATACCAAATAGTGAAGTATGTACGTCTACTATGTGTATTCCAAATGCCTGGAGATATGTATCGCTGACACGTGTTTCCATTACCATTTAACCAAGTGTAAATAATCACTTTCAAACCCTTAACTTGTAATTTACATAAAATTGATCATGCAAAATACATCCCTACAGTTTAAGCACCATTACGAAAGAATATAAATATTTCGTTTCATGAACATAGAATTCAATCGCTTAGCACATAAGGACAGTTTCACATTCCAATTTGGTCAATGTGGTCAGTGCCGCTTAACAAGTTTCCGTGTCAACCCCTCCCAGGAGGAGGGTGACGACTGGAAAAAAATATTACCCACTGCCACGGTAACCGCCAAACTCTCCGCCGTCATAATATGACGCATGCAGTGCCCGGCGTTCGAAAACCGCTCGATTAGCTGTTTGTGAGTTCACTATGTACAGATTTATTTTACTGAGTTCCACTGCTTATTTAAACTATTATATGCATTGAATCATTTGCACACTCAACTTAAACATAATTAACCATTTTATAGCAGTTTGAAGCTTTTCAGTATATGTTTCGCTGATTTGAAAAATCCAGTCGAGAGACAGACGCCATTTTGTCCTATAGTCGGTAGCGATGTTCAAACCAGAATAAAATGATATTTTGTACATTTAACATGGTTGTGTGATAAATAAGTTGTATGCTTCTGCCTTGGGTAATACGGTCTGATGTATGCCTTTTCGTGGCAGTGTCATCCCTACCTGCTCGGATGACATTGCACAAAGAGGCGTGCATCAAACCGTATTACACTCGAGAGAAGCATTCTACTTATAATGTCCGGTGTATGAGTGAGTGATTAATTTACTATTTCAGCCATATCGTGACTAAACACAACTTATAATTGCATAATAAATCATGGTAAATATATAAACCTGTCGGCGAAGGACAGTAAAAATAACTAGAATATGACAGATATAATTATAAAATCAGCATGAAAATCTCAACTGTCTTAACTATGAAATACAATACAATATAAAAAGGGCTATAGATCGCCAACAACTGAAGGCAGATCACCATACTCGGGGCCATGGGGACATACAGTGCCTTTGCTACTTACATGGACCCTAGCTGGATTTACACCATCCCTTCAGCAATTGTAGGAAAGTTAACCCATAATTTGAAATCACAAAAATGCAACGTTTAAACATCGGGTAAGTTTAAATATACTTTGAAAGTGTTAAGACTTACGTACCCTCTCAGGAGGACAATAATATCACGATACTTAAACCCTCTCTGAGGATACAGCCAGTACATTCCAGTGTATGATGCTACATTTATAGCAGTAAACTTCATTGAATTAATTATTAATTAATCATTCTTTTAACAGTAAATCTATGTCACAGCAGGCGTAAACCGGAAATAATCTTCACATATAGTACCCATGTTGGGAATCGAATCTTATTGAACATGGTTGCCGTAAAGCACGTTACGTGATAAACAAAATCACATCGATACTACAATGTATCAAGACACCAGGCTCCATCAATGAGAGATCCCTCCTCATACCTGAACTGCGAAATCGTTTCAGCATTTACATACGATCCCAATCAAATAAAATATTTAGCATCATAAGGTGAATACTCACTGTCTGAATGTTTTCAATATCGATGTTGTGTTTATGTTAAAGGCGTCCTTGTTCAGTGTTTTTCATTTCACTTTCTTTATTATATGTTCCTTGTTAAATGTAACGTGTTTGTTTCACATACAGATCTGGTCTTAAGTAAATAGCTTGGTAAACCCATATACAGCAGCTAATGAAGGGTGTCTTTTGTTTGTACATATACCATATACCTTTTGTTTGTATACTGGGCACATAAGGAAAATGTGCATACAAAAAATTATAATCTAACTTTATCAAACCTGTGTAGACACATAAGGATTTAAACTCAGAGAACAGTGACATGTATCCAACATACATGCACGTACCACGTTCCGTGACGTTGTTGCACGTGCATTCCGAGAAAGAGAAACAGAGCAAATGAATGCCACACAATACTGTCACTTTGGAAAGCTCAACCGCTGCCCTTGCGATCGTTCAAAAACGTAAACGGCTATTGAAACGCATGTATAGGTTTAACATCTCCCATAGTGATGGACGTCAACGTGCCGATAGACGCGTGGGATAACGTTATGCACAGGCCTGTGTCTTGGAGAGGAATCGCTTTGGTGGTGGTTCCTTGATGATTTGGGGTGGAATAACAACACGCCAAAGAACTCCTTTGGTGATTGTTCAGCTTAACTGGTGTGGGCTACAGGGATCAGATTCTTCGACCTGTGGCAATTCCTTTTCTGCAACGTTATGGCCCTGATTTAACATTCCAACAGGACAATGACCGCCCTCATACGGCAAGGGTTGCTATGGATTTCTTGCAACACCACATCGTTGACTTACTGCCTTGGCCTGCACATTCACCGGATCTCTCCCCGATAGAGCATGTTTGGGACGAGATGGATCGACGTCTACGCCGTCTTCCTCATCCGCCAGATAACGTCCTTGACCTTGCAACAGAACTTGAGAAAATCTGGCGTGACATCCCACAAGCATTCCTTGCACGTTTGATGGGCTCTATGCGTCGTCGATGCACTGCTGTTCTCAATGCCGATGGTGGACATACCCGTTATTGAGCTTGTGACATGGTCGTTTGACCTCTGTCCCGCTTGTGGACTCGTGACGTCATTGTGATTGACTTTTCAATTAAAAATTCTCCCGACTTGTTATAGTCTCATGATCCCTCGATTACAGTTTATATGTACCTTTGACATTGTTATCGTACTTATCAACTGGGATAATATCTTGACAATGCACAGTTTCTTTATGTGGCTAATATACATAATCTACATGTTGACCTATTCCTTCCATCTTTTCGTTATGCTATTAGAGAAGCAGAAGTTTCTCATGAATATTGAAAAAGGGTTTATTTCTAGCATTTAAATGTAGGTTTCAATTTCCCGACGCTATTTTGTTTGGGCAAAACAGTGTTGTGTGAATACAATTTCCATGTTTATGACAATATTCCAGACATACGAGAACGGACAACATCTGAGATGTGCTACAGACATTGCATCCCATTTGGGTACTAGAATGCGATAACACTTTATCACTGATATACTCCTTTCCACAAAGAGGGCGGGGAGGTAGCCTAGTTGTTAAAGCGAAGGTCCAGGTTCGATTCAGCACACGGGTGCAATGAATGATGCCCATTTCTGGTGTCCAAGTTGTGATGTTGCTCGAACATTGCTGAAAGCGGCGTAAAACCACACTCACCCACTTTCTGTGAAGACAAATGCCGAGTTTAATTCTCATTTGTGGTGTTGGGGAATGTGTAAGTCCCCTCGCTGTTCTAATACATTACAGTTCAAGCCGTATTTCAGGGTTATCTACAATAGGCAGGCACGTATACAAATTATGCTTTTACACTATACCTTCCCAACTTATCAAATTACATATATGCAGAATTTTTCCATCACAAGGGATAAGTATTTCAATGTAAAAACTGTTAAGGATATTTTTAGTACTGTTTATTTTCATTTAATTATGGAATTTTGAAAAGAAATAGAATTATTAGATAACTTTTGATGAGTAGTTTGTAAGTAGATATATATTTTATTATTGGTAGTTTGGATTAGAAACTGAGATTATTAGTGGCTGTACCCTTAAAGGGCGCTGACGTATTGTAAATTATTGTCCTCATGAATGTGTAAGTCCCAAAATTGTTCAAAGTTAATTTAAACCTACCACTATTTTTAATCGTAGGATATATGGGTTTTTTTTAATTTATGGCTAGATAATTGCCTATAGTTGAAAGGATGGTGTAAATCCAGCTAGGGTCCATGCAGGAAGCAAATGTTCTGTAAGTCACCATGGACCCTAGTATGGTGAACTACCTTCAGTTGTTGGCGATCTATAGCCCGTGTTTTATAGTGTACTGTCTTCTTCAATTAAATGTTTCAGATTTACATTCTAGTCTAATATTCATATGTGTGATACTCTAGGAAGTCCCTTGTCGACAGATTTTATTCTTTAAAATATGTTCACTTATAATGTATAAATTGTTTTCGTCACGATATGGCTGAGATATTGCCGATGTGACGTTAAATATTAACTCACTCACTCACATATATGCAGCTGTATTAATTTCAGCCTAAGGTTTATCTTTTCTTCCTCTATACGTCTCTCTAAAAAGTTACACCAGCACATACCTACCAGCAGATACGATTTATCACATACAAACATTATATCACATATATACTTACCTTACAAGTCCCAAACAGAGACGACAGGTAAGCTATTTCACATACAACAACTATGAAGTAACACATCTATACCTCAGTCCCCCTACCCATACCAGACAATAACTATGAATTAACACATACATACATCAGTCCCCCAACCCATACCAGACAACAACTATGAATCAACACATACATACCTCAGTCCCCCAACCCCATACCAGACAACAACTCTGAATTAACACATACATACCTAAGTCCCCCAACCAATACCAGACAACAACTATGAATTAACACATACATACCTCGGTTCCCCAAACCCATACCAGACAACAACTGCGAATTAAGACATACATACCTCAGTCCCCCAACCCATACCAGACAACAACTATGAATTAACACATACATACCTCAGTCCCCCAACCCATACCAGACAACAACTCTGAATTAACACATACATACATCAGTCCCCCAACCCATACCAGACAACAACTATGAATTAACACATACATACCTCGGTTCCCCAATCCCATACCAGACAACAACTATGAATTAACACATACATACCTCAGTCCCCCAACCCATACCAGACAGCAACTCTGAATTAACACATACATACCTCAGTCCCCCAACCCATACCAGACAACAACTATGAATTAACACATACATACCTCGGTTCCCCAAACCCATATCAGACAACAACTATTAATTAACAGATACATACCTCAGTCACCCAACCCATACCAGACAACAACTATGAATTAACACATACATACATCAGTCCCCCAACCCATACCAGACAACAACTATGAATTAACACATACATACCTCAGGCCCCCAACCCATACCAGACAACAACTACGAATTGACACATACATACCTCAGTCCCCCAACCCATACAACACAACAACTACGAATAAATACATACATACCTCGGTTCCCTTACCCCATACCAGACAGCAGGTACGAGCTGTGACATAATACCACATTTGCCGTACACCGCACCAGACAGCAGGTTGACCTGTCACATATATATCTTATCTATCACTCGTGATTACATGTACGTGAAATACATGTACAGTCATACGAAAGCATACACACACACTATGCATCGAGAAAACCTTGAAGACTTAAAGATGAATATACTAAGGCCTGATATATACACCCATATGTTCTGAAATACATACATTCAACGAATCTATTTGATATTTTCGATAGCAAAGAAACATCCAAAGAAACATCACATGGTCATGGCGGTAATACTCACCGGCTGAATGTTATCGGTGTCGGTGCACTGTACTCCCGTGCCCAGACTGCATGTATGGCAGGTCACTGCAAATGCGCAGTAACAGCTGCAGTTAAAGGCGTAGGTAGTCATGCAAATCACGCCTTTTGAAACATGCACTTGGGGGACTCACTACGCACTAGACCAGAAGAAATTGACGTGAAAATATAATATCCTAGCTATTTGTGATAGCAAGCCAATTGTTGCAGAAACTTTTTCACAGATGTATATTTATCATGTGCACATAACCCAAGAAAAATCAAGAATGAGGAAATAGCTTTTGATGGTGCCCAAAAAAGGGACCAAAGCTTTGATTTCAGCAAACTACACAAAGACAGTTGTAAGGAGATAGCACCGTTGCTGTGTAAACAGACGCCTGTCAACTACCAAGCGGTCTCAGGACGCCGACCTTTCGATTTTCCACTAGTCTCAGGATGCCGAGCTGCGGTTTTCTTTGTTTGATGGTAAGGTTCTGTTTAGGCGTAATTAGGGTTTCCGATAATCTACTCTAGATGTTTTGATAAGGTGAACTCGTCGCACAAGGTGAAGTACGCTGGTCCACTATGCTGCTGGCCAGAAGCGTCCGCCCAAGAAGAAGAAATACAGGGACTTGGAGCGACGACTGGATGACATCCGTCACCAGTTTGGACAAGGAACACTGTCTGATTCAGCATCCCACCTGTTGCATTTGGGTTAAAATTTGTGAATCAACTTCTGTGAAAAATGTGTGGAATATGTATCATGAATACGCATCGGATATGCTATGCATTTATATATAATCCGTCACCAGTTCGGACAAGGAACACTGTCTGATTCAGCATCCCACCTGTTGCATTTGGGTTAAAATTTGTGGATCAACTTCTGTGAAAAATGTGTGGAATATGTATCATGAATACGCATCGGATATGCGATGCATTTATATATAATAATAATAATAATAACAATAATAATAATAATTACAAGGGCCTGATGATGTACGCCTCTTCGTGGTGGGCCTAGATAGGGGAATTTTATTCCCTGAACTGAACGTACATCACCCAGTTAGGGCTGACCCCCCGAAGCTGGTTTTTCACTGGGTTACAAATAGCCAAGAAGAATTTTATCTTTCAACTCCGCAGCCCAGTCAGCCTTCCCCCGGTAGTGACACTAGCCATACTGGAGATGGGACTTGCCCCAGGGGAAGGCACAGAACCCGACCATGAATATCTTGGTCAAACCACCTTAAAACCACACTACTTGAGTGTGCGAGAGCGACAGGATGGCCTGAAAATCCATGTATCAATGGCAAGTCGCTGAAGCTGCATTGGGACAATGCCAAGCCCATGTATGCTTACCTGATGGAGCAAAATCTCCGAGATCAATTCCGGCGGCTTAAACATCTCTTGCCCCGTGAGCCAGTTCAACCCACAACTGGTGCCCGTCAGGAACCTTTGCATGAACAGAATGCTCAAGTGGCAGCAGACTCAAAACTTCTGATGGACGTCCGTGTCAACCTCTTTCCTCTTGCTGATGGAAACTCTTCCGACAAAGAGCTAATTGGCCCCGAAATTTCACACCCTCACTCTTCCTCTTCTTCAGTTGCAGATCTTTCCGAAAACCCTGTGTATATTTTGTTTCATTCTATTTATGATGAAATATCTGGCATACCTTTAGAAAATCGGAGGCCAATTAAACAAACAAATGAATCTTTACCCAAAAATGAAATCAATTTATTAAATGATATTATTTCTATGAAACTTTCATCGGACTGTTCATTACATGAAGTTAATTGTTGTGTCTATGCTGCCGCTCGAACCTTGGAGGAACTTCACACAGTTTCCAAAGAAAAATCATCTAATACTAAGAACAATACACCAAAGAAAAACTGGTTTCAAGTAAAACTAACGGAAACTCGAAAATACATTTCCTGGATAGAGCTGTGCCTGAAGTTAAGATCATCAGGGGGGAGTCCAATGTCAAAACAGCAAAAAGTCAATTTGGAGAAAATTAAAATTACAATACAAGACAACAAAAGAAAAGGTTCTTCTCCAAATTGTCGATTCCCTTAAGGCAAAAATAAGGGTTTGGACTGAAAGAAAGAAAAAATGGGAAAAGAAAAATAAATTTATCAAACAAAATAAACTTTTTACAAATAATGAAAAGCACTTTTACAGGCAATTGAAAACAAAGGGTGATGGTGAACATGATAAACGGCCTCCCATGGATGCCAATGAAAGGTTCTGGAAACAGTTGTGGTCTGTACCCGGCAACTGTAAACTTGAGGCACCATGGGTCCGTGATTACTACCATGCAATGCATGAGAAAGTAAGTAGGTCGTTTGTCTGTTACATCTCACCAGATTGCCTGAAAAGTGTTACAAAAAAGTCCAAATCTAATACAGCTCCAGGGCCTGATGGCATTCGAAATCGGTATTGGAAACTGTTCCCCAGAGTCCAAACACCATTACTACACTGTTTTAATACTCTCGTGGACACAGGTGATGTTCCTCCATGGTTCTGCAAAGGTCGCACAATACTTCTCCCAAAGAAAGGAGACTTGACTGATCCCAAAAATTTCCGCCCTATCACATGTTTGAATACACAATACAAAATATTCTCAGGGTGTTTGACAAACCTCGTGTCATCTTACTGCTCCTCCAATGATATCATTTACAGAGAGCAGAAGGGAGCAAGAAAGGGATGTTGGGGGTGCAAGGATCAACTTCTTCTACAGAAAATGATTTTGGAAGAGGCTAAAACATATCACCGCAACCTCTCCATGTGCTGGATTGACTACAAAAAAGCATATGACTCTGTTCCTCACGAATGGATTCTGAAGTCTCTTCATGGTATTGACCTCCCTGAGCGACTACTTGATTTACTCAAGTCTTTAATAAGTTGCTGGTCGACTAAACTTGAGATGTACTCACTGTCAAGATCACATGTGGTTGAGCTGTATATACGTTGGATGTTTCTTATAGTGTGGTTGAACTGTATGTGTCGGTTGAGTGAGTGTACGTGCAGTTGGGCTGTGTGCGAAGTGAGATTGCACGTGAAAAGCAGGCAGTTTCTGCGACTTAGTCATAAAAGTGGACGGTTTGATGTGACGGGTGCAGTCGTGATATGATAGAGCGGAGCGACGGTGTGAAAGCTGAGCCAGGAAAATTATCATGGCGTGAGTAAATTTTGCATTTAATTATGGAAATTGTTAGATTGTATTTTTATGTCCATAATGTTGAATTGAATAGCACAGTGTCGGTCATAGGTTGATATTTAAACATCACTCAGGCGAAATGTAAACATGGCAATTGTTGGTCACTGTAGTGAGTATGTATAGGCATAATCACTTGTCTGTGTTGAATAACACGTGTATGTTATTCTAAGTGTAATTATGCTGACATTGCTCTGTGTATTATCATTCTGAGTATTTAATACTCTGTATTGTGTTGAATGATTGTGTATTGAGTATATTACACTCGAGTAGTAAGTGTGTATAATCATTCGAATTGTGTAATTGAATGATTAGTGTACATTGAGTATGTGACGCTCAAGACGTAAACAATTGTGTGTAACAAGTACTTTGTCTTTGTGTAGTGTCGGGGCCGTATTGGCTTGACGGCCTGTGTGCTGGCTAGTTGAGTGTGGCGGGTCAACACCAAGTATGCTGACCAGCGAAGTGATGCCTCTCACCAGTGTTGTGACCGGACGTTGTCCAGTGCCAAGTATGGAGGGCAGGGTAGCCTCAAGGTATTGCCGGTTGAGTGTGGCGGGTCAACTCCAAGTATGCTGACCAGCTAAGCGATGCCTCTCACCAGTGCCTCTCACCAGTGTTGTGACCGGACGTTGTCCAGTGACAAGTATGGAGGGCAGGGTAGCCTCAGGGTATCGTCAGACAGGGTGTGACCGTGTTCGTGAGGACGTGAACTGTACATACCATTAATCTGTGCAACCTCCTGTATAGGAGCCGATCGTCAAATAGATATGGACTGGAATATTACATTTTGTAAATGTTTCATTTGTATGCCTATATTTGATTTGTGTATTGTGTATAGGAGTATGAGTGTATTGGGTACCGCTGGTGTAATGGAGTACTGAGTGTGTATTTGAGTGATGTACTGAAGGTGTATTTGAGTGATATATGACTGAGATGTTTGGATGAATGTATTTGAGGTGAGAAAGGGGTGTGCAAGCTGAATATTTGAACTTTTCTTGATTTTCCATTTCATTTTGTTTTGAAATAAATTATATTTATTTCAACACCACCTTTGTTTTATCTCGCATTGTGACATTTTGGTGGCAGCGGTGGGATATTTTTTTTTTTGTCACATGTGAGATATGTAGGTCCATTTAGTAATTTCCAAATTACTTTTCGTATGAGTGTGGTACGCTTGTATATTGGGTGTCGTGCGCCTGGTTTCCTTCACATTTTTTGCTTGCTTGGTACTAGTGGCTGTAGGGTGCTGAGGTATAACGGGTCCCTTTGTTCAAACCTTACCTTGTATTAGATAGTATACATTTTACCTGTAGATACTTTGCTTAGTTTCACTATGGATTTAGTGGGCATATGTAAATTGGGCAAGGAGTTAGGTTATACAGGGGAGAATTTACAGCAGTTTGTAAGGGAACAGACAGATTTAGAGAGGGAGAGGGAGAAAGGATAGATTAGAACGGGATGACCGGGAAAGGGTTCGGGAGATGAAGAAACTAGAGATAGAGAAACTTAGATTGGAGAATGAGGACAAGGAAAAGGAAAGGGTTATGAAGTTAGAGAGCATGAAGTTAGACTTAGAGGAGAAGAAGCTGCAGTTAGAGGGGGAGAAGGGTACTGTAGGTGAAGGTATAAAGCAGGAAGGTAAGCCACCATCTGTTACTTATGTGCCTAAGATGCCACCTTTTGATGACCAGAGAGATAACATCGATGCTTATTTACAAAGGTTTGAGCGTGTAGCCAAGTCACAGGCATGGCCAGAGGTTCGGTGGGCAACCTTTCTCAGCACCTTATTGAAGGGTAAGGCACTTGACGTTTACTCTCGATTAGACCCCGACAAGGTGGAGGTCTACAAGGAGGTAAAGCAAGCATTGCTGAAGCGGTATGAGATGACTGAGGAAGGGTTCCGACAGAAGTTCAGGACAGCTCGGATAGAGATGGGTGAGACTTTACTCAGTTCTTAGTTAGAGTTGGGAATTATTTTGATAGGTGGGTAGATCTTAGTGGCAGTGCTAGGACTTGGGAGGGAATTAGAGATTTGTTGTTGAGGGAGCAGCTCTTGCATGGTGTTAGTACAGGCCTTTGTATTTTCTTGAAGGAGAGGAAGCCAGAGTCTGTTGGGGAAATGGCTAGGTTAGCAGAACATTTTGTGGAGGCTAGGGAAGGTGTTACAGGTAGATCTGTTCATCCAGTTAGTCAGGGTGGTGATAGGTTCAAGAAGGGCTCAGATAGTCAGGTGAAGAAGTCAGTACAGAGTGAGAAGAGGGATTCCAGAACGTTTGTGCCGATACATGAGCGGAAATGTTATGGCTGTGGTGATTTGGGACATATGGCATCTTCTTGTTCTAAGTGGAAGTCCAAACTTAAGGGCAATACAGGTGCTGGTAGTGTTGTCATTGAGAGTGTCAGTGATGTGTCCGGTGAGCCAGTTGTAGAAGTAGGAGAGAAGAGTGAGATAGATTCTCAAGGTGTGGAAGGAAGTGATACTAGTGTTACAGATCATTCAGGTGAGGATGACGCTCTAGTGACGTCAGGTACAACGTCAGGTACGATGTGTGGTATGTGTGGGACTATGCCAGTGCGTGTTGGTAAATTGTGTGGCCATTCAGTGAATGTCTTGCGTGATTCTGGCTGTAATGGAGTTGTTGTCAAGAGATCTCTTGTGGATGAGGATTGCTTTGTGGAAGGTGAGCTTCATAACTGTACCATGGGTGATGGTAGGGTTTGTACTGTACCAGTAGCATGGGTTCCTATAGATTCACCATTTTACAAGGGGCACAGTTAAGGCAGCATGTTTGGAGACTCCTTTGTTTGATGTTATGTTAGGGAATATTCCAGGTGCAAGGGCTCCTGAGGATCCATTACCTGAAGAGGAAGTAGTAGAGGTTGTTGAAGCTGTTGGTGCTGTAGAGACTAGGCGTCAGAGGAAGGTTAGGGAGCAAGGTATGAAACCAATGAAAGCATTTCAGTCTGTTGGCATTTCCTTGAGTAGGCTAGAGTTTATTCAGAAACAGAAGGAGGATTCTGGGTTAGACAAAGTCCGGAAGTTGGTGCAAGATGGTAGACAGAAGATGACGGAGAAGGGTGTGTCACGATATTTCAGTGAGAATGAGATGTTGTATCGTGAGTATGTGAGTCATGATGGTTTGGCTGTTGTTCAGGCTGTTGTTCCTACAGAGTTGAGGTCAGAGGTTATGAAAGTGTGTCATGAATCTTTGATGGGTGGTCACATGGGTGTGAAGAAAACGCTGGACAGGGTTATTTCACAATTTTATTGGCCAGGTGTGCAAGGTGATGTTAGGAGGCACTGTTTGTCTTGTGATGTTTGTCAGCGTACGATTCCAAAGGGGAAGGTTGGCAAGGTTCCTTTAGGTCAGATGCCATTAATTTCTACACCTTTCGAAAGGATAGCCGTAGACTTGATTGGTCCTTTATATCCAGTAACTGATAGAGGCAATCGGTACATCCTAACAGTTGTTGACTATGCGACTAGGTATCCTGAAGCTGTAGCTCTTCCGAGGATAGAAACTGAGTATGTTGCAGAGGCTCTTTTGGAGATATTTAGTCGGGTAGGTGTCCCCAAGGAGATGTTGTCTGATATGGGTGCTCAATTTACGTCATCAGTCATGAAGGAGGTTAGTAGATTGTTGTCCCTCAAGCAGTTAACCACCACTCCATACCATCCTATGTGTAATGGGTTAGTTGAGAGGTTTAATGGCACTCTGAAGTTGATGTTAAAGCGGCTAAGTGCTGAGAAACCAACTGATTGGGATCGTTATTTATCAGCTTTGCTTTTTGCTTACAGGGAAGTACCTCAGGAAAGTCTAGGATTTTCTCCATTCGAGTTGTTGTATGGCAGGAAAGTGAGAGGGCCTGTTCAGGTGTTGAGGGAATTGTGGACAAAAGATATTCCAGATCCAGAGACTAGGACAACCTATGAGTATGTGTTGGACTTACAGAATAGGTTAGAGGAGACAATTGAGGTAGCTCATCAATCTTTGGTTAAGGCATCAGGCAGGTACAGGAAGCATTTCAATCGCAAGGTGAAGGTACGCCAGATGAAAGCGGGTGATAAGGTGTTAATTCTGTTACCTACCAATCACAACAAGTTATTGTTACAATGGAAAGGTCCTTTTGTGATAGAGGAGAGTTTTGGTTCTGACAATTATCGCGTTAGAGTTGGGGATAAGTTGAAGACTTATCATGCTAACTTACTCAAGAAGTATATTGACAGGGAATCTAGTAGCTGTAGTACAGTGGTCAGTGATGTGAGTGTGAGTTTACCACAGTATGTTTGTACAGGCATTGTTGATGTGGGAGATGACAATGTGGAGTCAGATGTAGAAGGGATTTGCCTGAGATTGTTTCTCCACCTTTGAAGGCTAAGGAAACTTATCTTGATGTGAACATTTCTCAAGATTTGTCGGATGTGCAGAAGACAGACGTTAGGGAGTTGTTGGCAGAATTTTCAGATGTTTTGACAGATTTGCCGGGGAGGACCAACTGTATGGAATATAAGGTCAGGTTGACTTCTTCAGATCCAGTTAGGTCACGTCCTTATCCATTACCTCATCATATGAGAGAGACCGTTGCAGCAGAGATACAGACTATGTTGGACTTAGGTGTTATTGAACCTTCAGATTCACCTTATGCTTCTCCAATTGTGCTAGTGAAGAAACCAGATGGTAGTTACAGATTTTGTTCAGATTACAGAGCCATTAATCGTATCACGGTTTTTGATTCAGAACCAGTCACTTTGGCAGAAAGTCTCTTTGCAAGGCTTAGTAAGTGTCAGTATCTGTCTAAGTTTGATATCAGTAAAGCTTATTGGCAGATTCCGATGGAGGAGGAAAGTAAGGCATATACAGCGTTTATCACTCCAGATGGGCTATATCAGTGGACAGTTATGCCGTTTGGTATGGTTAATGCTTCAGCAGTCTTCACAAGGTTAATGAGGAAAGTCCTTAGAGGGGTAGATCATGTAGACAGTTACATTGATGATGTGATTGAAGGAACTGATAGATGGGCAGATCACATGGTAAGTCTGAGAGCTATTTTCAGTCGTTTACGTCAGTACAATATCACTGCCAGACCCTCAAAAGTGATGATTGGGTACCATACTATACCATTCCTGGGACATATTGTCGGTCAAGGTAATATTTCTCCTGACAGTAAGAAGTTAGCAGCAATCTTGGAATTGTCACGACCAACCACAAAGAAACAGGTGAGATCTTTGATTGGTTTAACTGGTTACTACAGGCGGTTTATTCCAAACTTTGCAGCCATTGCAGTTCCACTGACAGATTTGACAAAGAAGGGTAAGCCTAATGTTGTTGTTTGGACTGATAGTCAGGAACAGGCATTCCAGACGTTGAAGAAGCTCATGGCAAGTGCACCAATTCTAAAGTTGCCGGATTTGGAAAAGACATTTCTGTTGCGGACAGATGCATCAGATGTTGGCATTGGAGCAATGCTATTACAAGAACATGAGGGTGAGAAGTTTCCCATTATGTATGTCAGTCGGAAGTTGCTGGACCGAGAGAAGGCATATTCTACCATTGAGAAAGAGTGTTTGGCTATTGTGTGGGGTGTACAGAAATTGAGCCGGTTTTTGTATGGAAGGGAATTTCTGTTAGAGACAGATCACCAGCCTCTAGTGTGGATGACCAAGGCTAAGTTGGCAAACGGGCGAGTTATGAGGTGGGCCTTAGCTTTGCAGCCGTACAGATTCTATATCAGAGCGGTGAAGGGTGTGGAGAATGTCGGGGCCGATCTCATGAGCCGGTGTCCACCGTGAGTTTATTTTCCTGTATTCAAAACTCCAATGTGATCTGTCCTAGTGTATATAATTATTTTGCAAATAATTATCAAGGATGGGAGGTGTGTCAAGATCACATGTGGTTGAGCTGTATATACGTTGGATGTTTCTTATAGTGTGGTTGAACTGTATGTGTCGGTTGAGTGAGTGTACGTGCAGTTGGGCTGTGTGCGAAGTGAGATTGCACGTGAAAAGCAGGCAGTTTCTGCGACTTAGTCATAAAAGTGGACGGTTTGATGTGACGGGTGCAGTCGTGATATGATAGAGCGGAGCGACGGTGTGAAAGCTGAGCCAGGAAAATTATCATGGCGTGAGTAAATTTTGCATTTAATTATGGAAATTGTTAGATTGTATTTTTATGTCCATAATGTTGAATTGAATAGCACAGTGTCGGTCATAGGTTGATATTTAAACATCACTCAGGCGAAATGTAAACATGGCAATTGTTGGTCACTGTAGTGAGTATGTATAGGCATAATCACTTGTCTGTGTTGAATAACACGTGTATGTTATTCTAAGTGTAATTATGCTGACATTGCTCTGTGTATTATCATTCTGAGTATTTAATACTCTGTATTGTGTTGAATGATTGTGTATTGAGTATATTACACTCGAGTAGTAAGTGTGTATAATCATTCGAATTGTGTATTGAATGATTAGTGTACATTGAGTATGTGACGCTCAAGACGTAAACAATTGTGTGTAACAAGTACTTTGTCTTTGTGTAGTGTCGGGGCCGTATTGGCTTGACGGCCTGTGTGCTGGCTAGTTGAGTGTGGCGGGTCAACACCAAGTATGCTGACCAGCGAAGTGATGCCTCTCACCAGTGTTGTGACCGGACGTTGTCCAGTGCCAAGTATGGAGGGCAGGGTAGCCTCAAGGTATTGCCGGTTGAGTGTGGCAGGTCAACTCCAAGTATGCTGACCAGCTAAGCGATGCCTCTCACCAGTGCCTCTCACCAGTGTTGTGACCGGACGTTGTCCAGTGACAAGTATGGAGGGCAGGGTAGCCTCAGGGTATCGTCAGACAGGGTGTGACCGTGTTCGTGAGGACGTGAACTGTACATACCATTAATCTGTGCAACCTCCTGTATAGGAGCCGATCGTCAAATAGATATGGACTGGAATATTACATTTTTGTAAATGTTTCATTTGTATGCCTATATTTGATTTGTGTATTGTGTATAGGAGTATGAGTGTATTGGGTACCGCTGGTGTAATGGAATACTGAGTGTGTGTTTGAGTGATGTACTGAAGGTGTATTTGAGTGATGTACTGAAGGTGTATTTGAGTGATATATGACTGAGATGTTTGGATGAATGTATTTGAGGTGAGAAAGGGGTGTGCAAGCTGAATATTTGAACTTTTCTTGATTTTCCATTTCATTTTGTTTTGAAATAAATTATATTTATTTCAACACCACCTTTGTTTTATCTCTCCTTTATTGTGACACCAAGTCTGCCCAGAGTCGGTCTTTTGTGGAGAAGCTTTCTGAGAAGCCATTGCATCGTGTGTACATGCAGTGTGTTGAACAGAATAGCAATCCCACCGACTCCTTCGTCTGGATGAAGTCAGCTGGTCTTAAATGTGAAACTGAGGGCTTCCTTTTTGCTGCTCAGGACCAGTCACTTCCCACTCGTAATCGCCTAAATGTGATTCTTAAAGAGAATATTAATATGAAATGTCGACTTTGCAATGAATTCACAGAGACTGTCCAACACCTTGTCAGTGGATGCCCTTCCTTGGCACAAACAGCATATCTTAAACGACATGATGGCATGGCTCGTTGCTTTTACTACCGTCTCCGACATGCCTGTGGCTTTGACTCCGAGGTCCATCCATGGTACGACCCTGAACATGTCCAGGGCGTCATGGAAAATGATGCTTTCAAACTTCTGTGGAATAGGCCCATATACAGCCTGCGGAGAATTCCAGCCAACAAACCTGATCTTGTCCTTTTTGATAAAGCCAATGAATTTATATATATCATTGAATTTTCTGTCCCTTTTGACAGGAATGTGATTGACAAGATTAAGGAAAAGCATGATAAATAAACGGACCTCGCCTTTGAAATGTCTCGCTTGCATCCCAAGTACACTGTCGTCAGGCTCCCCATTGTTCTCGGTGCCCTTGGTTTGGTACCTCCTGATCTCTTGGCGCAGATCAAGAGAGTGCCCGGGTTCTCCACCGGGAGCACAGCTCTTCTGACACTCTGGGTAATGCAGAAGGCTGCAGTGTTGGGGAGCCTTCATATTCTCCGGAAAGTTCTTGGTGGGTTCGACTAGGCAGCGTTTCCTGGGAGAAGTCCCATTCGCTGTCTGGGCTGCGTGTAGAGGGGTCGAGGGCCCTGAGCTGATGATGAGCCTTACCAGCCTGACTGTGCTAGGATCACCCGAACCCTCTCTGGTGCATATTATCTTTAATCTGTAAAACATAATAATAATAAGGGCCCGATGATGTACGCCTCTCCGTGGTGGGCCTAGATAGGGGAATTTTATTCCCTGATCCAAACGTGCATCACCCAGTTAGGACTGACCCCCCCGAAGCTGGTTTTTCACTGGGTTACAGACAGCCAAAAGGAAAGTTTAGATTCACTTCCGCAGCCCAGTCAGCCTTCCTCCGGTAGTGAAACCAACCATACTGGAGATGGGACTTGCCCCAGGGGAAGGCACAGAACCCGACCAAGAATATCTTGGTCAAACCACCTTAAAACCACACTACTTGAGTGTGCGAGAGCGACAGGATGGCCTGAAAATCCACGTATCAATGGCAAGTCGCTGAAGCTGCATTGGGACAATGCCATGCCCATGTATGCTTACCTGACGGAGCAAAATCTCCGAGATCAATTCCGGCGGCTTAAAAATCTCTTGCCCCGTGAGCCAGTTCAACCCACAACTGGTGCCCGTCAGGAACCTTTGCATGAACAGAATGCTCAAGTGGCAGCAGACCCAAAACTTCTAATGGACGTCCGTGTCAACCTCTTTCCTCTTGCTTATGGAAACTCTTCCGGCATAGAGCCAATTGGCCCCGAAATTTCAGACCCTCACTCTTCCTCTTCCTCAGTTGCAGATCTTTCTGAAAATCCTGTGTATATTTTGTTTCATTCTATTTATGATGAAATATCTGGCATACCTTTAGAAAATCGGAGGCCAATTAAACAAACAAATGAATCTTTTCCCAAAAATGAAATCAATTTATTAAATGATATTATTTCTATGAAACTTTCATCGGACTGTTCATTACATGAAGTTAATTGTTGTGTCTATGCTGCCGCTCGAACCTTGGAGGAACTTCACACAGTTTCCAAAGAAAATACATCCAATACTAAGAAGACTACACCAAAGAAAAACTGGTTTCAAGTAAAACTAACGGAAACTAGAAAATACATTTCCTGGATAGAGCTGTGCCTGAAGTTAAGATCATCAGGCAGTCCAATGTCAAAAGACAAAGGCAATTTGGAGAAAATTAAAACTGAAATATAAAACAACGAAAGAAAAGATACTTCTCCAAATTGTCGATTCCCTTAAGGCCAAAATAAAGGTTTGGACTGAAAGAAAGAAAAAATGGGAAAAGAAAAATAAATTCATCAAACAAAATAAACTGTTTAGAAACAATGAAAAGCACTTCTACAGGCAACTGAAAAAATAAAGGGTGATGGTGAACATGACAAACGGCCTCCCATGGATGCCAATGAAAGGTTCTGGAAACAGTTGTGGTCTGTACCCGGCAACTGTAACCTTGAGGCACCATGGGTCCGTGATTATGACCATGCAATGCATGAGAAGGTAACTAGGTCGTTTGTCTGTTACATCTCACCAGATTGCCTGAAAAGTGTTATAAAAAAGTCCAAATCTAATACAGCTCCAGGGCCTGATGGCATTCGAAATCGGTATTGGAAACTGTTCCCCTGTGTCCAAACACCATTACTACACTGTTTCAATACTCTTGTGGACACAGGTGATGTTCCTCCATGGTTCTGCAAAGGTCGCACAATACTTCTCCCCAAAAGGGAGACTTGACTGATCCCAAAACTTCCGCCCTATCACATGTTTGAATACACAATACAAAATATTCACAGGGTGTTTGACAAACCTCGTGTCATCTTACTGCTCTTCCAATGATATCATTTACAGAGAGCAGAAGGGAGCAAGAAAGGGATGTTGGGGGTGCAAGGATCAACTTCTTGTACAGAAAATGATTTTGGAAGAGGCTAAAACATATCACCGCAACCTCTCCATGTGCTGGATTGACTACAAAAAAGCATATGACTCTGTCCCTCACGAATGGATTCTGAAGTCTCTTCATTGTATTGACCTCCCTCAGCGACTACTTGATTTACTCAAGTCTTTAATGAGTTGCTGGTCGACTCAACTTGAGATGTACTCGCTGGGCAGGTGCAGACTTCGGAATCTATTCCAATCAGAAGGGGAATATTTCAGGGGGATTCCTTTAGTCCTTTGCTTTTTTGTCTGTCTTTAAATCCTTTGAGCTTTCTGCTCAATAAAGAGGAGGGTTACCATCCCGGACCTCCTCAGCACAGATCCCCAACACCTCTTACTCATCTCCTTTACATGGATGACATCGAGCTCCTTGCCAAAGGAGATACCAATTTCAAAGAGCAGGTTCTCCTCGTCGAGTCCTTTTCTAATGATATTGGCATGACATTTGGACTCGACAAATGTAATACTCTTCATTTGAAACGTGGCAAGGTAACTAATGATGGATCGGTCAAGTTACAAGGGGGAGGAGTTATTGAGCATCTTGTGGAAGATCAGGCCTACACCTATCTTGGAATGCAAGTTCGAGACAAGCTCCAGAATGCCCAGATTCAAGACAAACTTCTGGCCGAGTACAAATCTCATTTAAAGAAAATCTGGAGCTCAGAGCTAAATGCTCGTAACAAGGTCAAAGCCACCAATACTTTTGCTGTGCCAGTCCTCTCCTATTCCTTTGGAGTAGTTGATTGGACGAAACAAGACATCCAGAGTCTTGACCGTCTGACCAGAAGGATCATGTCTGATAACAGAGCCCACCACCCTCGTTCCTCTCTTAACCGTGTATATATGCCAATCAATTCTGGAGGTCGGGGTTTGATTAATGTGGAGGCTCTTCATGACAGAATTTTATTGTGTACTTTTGCACATATTTATTTATCGGATGATCCTCCGGTGATGCATGTGAAGACTCATGATGAAAGCAAGGAATTCCACAGCTATTTTAAGCGTGCCAAGGTTGTTGGACAGAATCTGAAATTTGAGGTTGACTTTGCTGATAGCAATGTACTGCTGGACGGTACAGCGATGGGAGTAAACCAGGTGAAGTCCTTCACCAAGTCTGCCCAGAGTCGGTCTTTTGTGGAGAAGCTTTCTGAGAAGCCATTGCATCGTGTGTACATGCAGTGTGTTGAACAGAATAGCAATCCCACCGACTCCTTCGCCTGGATGAAGTCGGCTGGTCTTAAATGTGAAACTGAGGGCTTCCTTTTTGCTGCTCAGGACCAGTCACTTCCCACTCGTAATCGCCTAAATGTGATTCTTAAAGAGAATATTAACATGAAATGTCGACTTTGCAATGAATTCACAGAGACTGTCCAACACCTTGTCAGTGGATGCCCTTCCTTGGCACAAACAGCATATCTTAAACGACATGATGGCATGGCTCGTTGCTTTTACTACCGTCTCCGACATGCCTGTGGCTTTGACTCCGAGGTCCATCCATGGTACGACCCTGAACATGTCCAGGGCGTCATGGAAAATGATGCTTTCAAACTTCTGTGGAATAGGCCCATATACAGCCTCAGAAGAATTCCAGCTAACAAACCTGATCTTGTCCTTTTTGATAAAGCCAATGAATTTATATATATCATTGAATTTTCTGTCCCTTTTGACAGGAATGTGATTGACAAGATCAAGGAAAAGCATGATAAATATGCGGACCTCGCCTTTGAAATGTCTCGCTTGCATCCCAAGTACACTGTCGTCAGGCTCCCCATTGTTCTCGGTGCCCTTGGTTTGGTACCTCCTGATCTCTTGGCGCAGATCAGGAGAGTGCCCGGGTTCTCCACCGGGAGTACAGCCCTTCTGACACTCTGGGTAATGCAGAAGGCTGCAGTGTTGGGGAGCCTTCATATTCTCCGGAAAGTTCTTGGTGGGTTCGACTAGGCAGCGTTTCCTGGGAGAAGTCCCATTCGCTGTCTGGGCTGCGTGTAGAGGGGGCAAGGGCCCTGAGCTGATGATGAGCCTTACCAGCCTGACTGTGCCAGGATCACCCGAACCCTCTCTGCTGCATACAATCTTTAATCTGTAAAACATAATAATAATAATAATAAAGAGCGTAATAATGCTAATAAAAGTTATGTTATTTGACATCTCCAAATTGTCGATTCCCTTAAGGCCAAAATAAAGGTTTGGACTGAAAGAAAGAAAAAATGGGAAAAGAAAAATAAATTCATCAAACAAAATAAACTGTTTAGAAACAATGAAAAGCACTTCTACAGGCAACTGAAAGCAAAGGGTGATGGTGAACATGACAAACGGCCTCCCATGGATGCCAATGAAAGGTTCTGGAAACAGTTGTGGTCTGTACCCGGCAACTGTAACCTTGAGGCACCATGGGTCCGTGATTATGACCATGCAATGCATGAGAAGGTAACTAGGTCGTTTGTCTGTTACATCTCACCAGATTGCCTGAAAAGTGTTATAAAAAGTCCAAATCAAATACAGCTCCAGGGCCTGATGGCATTCGAAATCGGTATTGGAAACTGTTCCCCTGTGTCCAAACACCATTACTACACTGTTTCAATACTCTTGTGGACACAGGTGATGTTCCTCCATGGTTCTGCAAAGGTCGCACAATACTTCTCCCCAAGAAAGGAGACTTGACTGATCCCAAAAACTTCCGCCCTATCACATGTTTGAATACACAATACAAAATATTCACAGGGTGTTTGACAAACCTCGTGTCATCTTACTGCTCTTCCAATGATATAATTTACAGAGAGCAGAAGGGAGCAAGAAAGGGATGTTGGGGGTGCAAGGATCAACTTCTTGTACAGAAAATGATTTTGGAAGAGGCTAAAACATATCACCGCAACCTCTCCATGTGCTGGATTGACTACAAAAAAGCATATGACTCTGTCCCTCACGAATGGATTCTGAAGTCTCTTCATTGTATTGACCTCCCTCAGCGACTACTTGATTTACTCAAGTCTTTAATGAGTTGCTGGTCGACTCAACTTGAGATGTACTCGCAAGGGCAGGTGCAGACTTCGGAATCTATTCCAATCAGAAGGGGAATATTTCAGGGGGATTCCTTTAGTCCTTTGCTTTTTTGTCTGTCTTTAAATCCTTTGAGCTTTCTGCTCAATAAAGAGGAGGGTTACCATCCCGGACCTCCTCAGCACAGATCCCCAACACCTCTTACTCATCTCCTTTACATGGATGACATCGAGCTCCTTGCCAAAGGAGATACCAATTTGAAAGAGCAGGTTCTCCTTGTCGAGTCCTTTTCGAATGATATTGGCATGACATTTGGACTCGACAAATGTAATACTCTTCATTTGAAACGTGGCAAGGTAACTAATGATGGATCGGTCAAGGTTACAAGGGGAGGAGTTATTGAGCATCTTGTGGAAGATCAGGCCTACACCTATCTTGGAATGCAAGTTCGAGACAAGCTCCAGAATGCCCAGATTCAAGACAAACTTCGGGCCGAGTACAAATCTCGTTTAAAGAAAATCTGGAGCTCAGAGCTAAATGCTCGAAACAAGGTCAAAGCCACCAATACTTTTGCTGTGCCAGTCCTCTCCTATTCCTTTGGAGTAGTTGATTGGACGAAACAAGACATCCAGAGTCTTGACCGCCTGACCAGAAGGATCATGTCTGATAACAGAGCCCACCACCCTCGTTCCTCTCTTAACCGTGTATATATGCCAATCAATTCTGGAGGTCGGGGTTTGATTAATGTGGAGGCTCTTCATGACAGAATTTTATTGTGTACTTTTGCACATATTTATTTATCGGATGATCCTCTGGTGATGCATGTGAAGACTCATGATGAAAGCAAGGAATTCCACAGCTATTTTAAGCGTGCCAAGGTTGTTGGACAGAATCTGAAATTTGAGGTTGACTTTGCTGATGGCGATGTACTGCTGGACGGTACAGCGATGGGAGTAAACCAGGTGAAGTCCTTCACCAAGTCTGCCCAGAGTCGGTCTTTTGTGGAGAAGCTTTCTGAGAAGCCATTGCATCGTGTGTACATGCAGTGTGTTGAACAGAATAGCAATCCCACCGACTCCTTCGCCTGGATGAAGTCGGCTGGTCTTAAATGTGAAACTGAGGGCTTCCTTTTTGCTGCTCAGGACCAGTCACTTCCCACTCGTAATCGCCTAAATGTGATTCTTAAAGAGAATATTAACATGAAATGTCGACTTTGCAATGAATTCACAGAGACTGTCCAACACCTTGTCAGTGGATGCCCTTCCTTGGCACAAACAGCATATCTTAAACGACATGATGGCATGGCTCGTTGCTTTTACTACCGTCTCCGACATGCCTGTGGCTTTGACTCCGAGGTCCATCCATGGTACGACCCTGAACATGTCCAGGGCGTCATGGAAAATGATGCTTTCAAACTTCTGTGGAATAGGCCCATATACAGCCTCAGAAGAATTCCAGCTAACAAACCTGATCTTGTCCTTTTTGATAAAGCCAATGAATTTATTTATATCATTGAATTTTCTGTCCCTTTTGACAGGAATGTGATTGACAAGATTAAGGAAAAGCATGATAAATATGCGGACCTCGCCTTTGAAATGTCTCGCTTGCATCCCAAGTACACTGTCGTCAGGCTCCCCATTGTTCTCGGTGCCCTTGGTTTGGTACCTCCTGATCTCTTGGCGCAGATCAGGAGAGTGCCCGGTTCTCCACCGGGAGTACAGCCCTTCTGACACTCTGGGTAATGCAGAAGGCTGCAGTGTTGGGGAGCCTTCATATTCTCCGGAAAGTTCTTGGTGGGTTCGACTAGGCAGCGTTTCCTGGGAGAAGTCCCATTCGCTGTCTGGGCTGCGTGTAGAGGGGGCAAGGGCCCTGAGCTGATGATGAGCCTTACCAGCCTGACTGTGCCAGGATCACCCGAACCCTCTCTGCTGCATACAATCTTTAATCTGTAAAACATAATAATAATAATAATTCTGAGTGACCTGGCTGGATGATATGGCACAACAAGTTCCTGAAGATAGTATGGGGCCAAACCGCGGATACATTTATAAGCATACATCAAGATCTTATACTGGCATCTCTGTCTCACTGGAAGCCAGTGTAGCTTCTCTCTCACAGGCGTAATCTCCTCACGTCTGCGAGTTTTGGTAATGAGTCTAGCCGCACAGTTCTGCACCTTCTGTAGACGACTGGTGAGAGTTTCAGGTAGTCCACACAGAAGACCATTTCCATAATCCAGTCTAGATGTTACTAAAGCATGTACTAGAGTCTTAAAACAGTCTTCTGTTATGTATCTGCGTATGACTGAAATACTTCTGATCTGGAAGTAGCATGATTTGGCGATGGCATTGACTTGTCCCTCCATTGTCAGTTTGTGGTCGAAGTGAACACCAAGGTTCTTCACAGAAACAGCTGATTTAACAGAACTGTCTCCAACTTGTACTTGCATATCACTGGTGTCAATTTTAGGGTTCTTGGGACTGAAAATAATAAATTCAGTTTTTTCCTGATTGACTTTAAGCATATTGTTGCTTGTCCAGTCGATGACATCTGACACACAGGCTTCCAATGCTTTCGAAGTGGGCGTCCAAGAAATCCCAGGTTGAACAACTCTGTACATCTGCTGATCATCCGCATAAACCATATAGGAGAGATCATGTTGTTGGCAGATGTTGCCCATCGGCTTTGAGTACAGACAGTACAAAACAGGCCCAAAAATGGAGCCCTGTGGTACACCAAAATGAATATCCGCACACGCAGACACTGTAGATCTTATTGCCACACACTGTGTTTTGTTTAACATATAGGACTGAACCCATGATGGGGCGTCTCCGGTCACACCACAGTTGTACTGTAGTCTTTGTAATAGTATGTCGTGATCTATGAGATCGAATGCAGCTGACTGATCGATCAACACCATTGCAATGGCAGTTTTGTTGCCTAGAGCTTTGATGATATCATGGTGCACACGCAGGAGAGCAGTTTCCGTCGAATGACCAGATCTGTAGGCAGACTGAAATTTCTCATGGAGGTTATTGACTTGAAGATGCTGACTTATGCGAGAAAACACAACCTTCTCTAAGATTTTGGAGATAAAGCACAAATTGGAGACAGGTCTATAATGCTTCATCGCTTCCTTGTCCAGGCCAGCTTTCTTTAGCAATGGTCTCACCAAGGCTTGCTTGAAACACTGTGGGACACGTGACTCCTTAAGGGACATGTTGATAATGGCTGTGATCAATGTCAGCAACTTGTCCAAGCACAGCTTCAGTAGGTAAGTCGGAACTGGTATATATTCAGAACAATAAGTTAAGGGCAACCGGATTAAAAAATGACATAAATATATATACTCTAATATTTCTTTTCATAAATATATGACAACATCACTGACGGTGTTGGCGGTTGCAGGACAACCTGTCTTACAACATTTAACATTTCCAATGAACTCAGTCCCTTAACCCTGAACTTGTGACGTAGATAGATAAAGTGTCTACATCCCCTTGAATTAGGAATGAACTGAATGTTAACCCGCGCGTTTGATATGTTGCAATGCATACTTTTGGCCTAATTTGGTAACAATCTGAAGTTCATATTTGGTATTTTGAAAGTAAGTTCACTCCAATACTTTTGGAACAGACCCTAAAATCATGGTAATAATGATAATAATAATAATAACAAAATGGTCGGGTTTGATTAATGTGGAGGCTCTTCATGATAACATTTTATTGTGTACTTTTGTACATATTTATTTATCGGATGATCCTCTGGTGATGCATGTGAAGACTCATGATCAAAGCAAGGAATTCCACAGCTATTTTAAGCGTGCCAAGGTTGTTGGACAGAATCTGAAATTTGAGGTTGATTTTGCTGATGGCAATGTACTGCTGGACGGTACAGCGATGGGAGTAAACCAGGTGAAGTCCTTTACCAAGTCTGCCCAGAGTCGGTCTTTTGTGGAGAAGCTTTCTGAGAAGCCATGCCATGGTGTGTACATGCAGTGTGTTGAACAAAATAGCAATCCCACCGACTCCTTCGCCTGGATGAAGTCGGCTGGTCTTAAATGTGAAACTGAGGGCTTCCTTTTTGCTGCTCAGGACCAGTGTCTCTTCCCACTCGTAATCGCCTAAATGTGATCCTTAAAGAAAATATCAATATAAAATGTCGACGTTGCAATAAATTCACGGAGACTGTTCAACACCTAGTCAGTGGATGCCCTTCCTTGGCACAAACAGCATATCTTAAACGACCTGATGGCATGGCTCGTTGCTTTTACTACCGTCTCCGACATGCCTGTGGCTTTGACTCCGAGGTCCATACATGGTACGACCCTGAACATGTCCAGGGCGTCATAGAAAATGATGCATTCAAACTTCTGTGGAATGGGCCCATATACAGCCTCAGAAGAATTCCAGCCAACAAACCTGATCTTGTCCTTTTTCATAAAGCCAATGAATTTATTTATATCATTGAATTTTCTGTCCCGTTGTTCTGGGTGCCTTTGGTTTGGTACTTCCTGATCTCTTGGCGCAGATGAGGAGAGTGCCCGGGTTCTCCACAGGGAGTACAGCCCTTCTGACACTCAGAATGCTGCAGTGTTGGGGCGCCTTCATATTCTCTGGAAAGTTCTTGGTGGGTTCGACTAGGCAGTGTTTCATGGGAGAAGTCCCATTCGCTGTCCGGGTTGCGTGTAGAGGGGGCAATTTTAACTTTCTCTTGAGAGCGAGAAAAGATGAGCCTTACCAGCCTGACTGTGCCAGGGTCACCCGAACTCTCTCTGCTGCATACTATCTTTAATCTGGAAAAACATCATAATAATAACAATAATAATGAGTCCATTTATATAGAGCCAAACTCCACACAATGTATGCTCATAGCGCTAACAATCAATAAGGCGTTATTGAAGTCCATAGAACTTTTTGTAGAGAAAGGTTTTGGGGTGACGCTTAAAGTTTTCAAGGGTTGGAGACAGCTTAAGGTCATCAGTTAGAGCATTCCAACTGATCGATGCCATGTTGTGGTAAGACTTGTAGCCAAATGATTTGAGGCTCCACTTTGGTACACAGAGCAGATTAGATGAGGATGAACGTGAAGCTGCAACCAACAAGCTGTTGCAATAGTCAAGTCGTGAGAGAATCAGTGTTCTCACCAGGGCAGCCGCAGCATCCTGTGTCAGGAGATGTCTGATCTGTCCAATGTTACGCAGATGGAAGTAACATTTTCTACATACATCCGAAATATGTTTCTTCATGGAGAGGTGAGATTGGAGTAGGAGGCCAAGATGGAGAAGGCTGAATGACAATACTTCCAATTTTCAACTGATCATGTTGTGATTTTACTAACATGTTACTTGTGCCAACAATCGTAACCTCTGTCTTGTGTTGATTTAGTTTTAGTTTGTTATTGAACATCCACGAACCAATATCGTCGATGGCATCTTCAATTCTGGTTAAGTCAGAATTGTTGTCACAACCCCTGGTAATACCATCAAACAACTGAGTATCGTCAGCATAGAGGTCATGATTAGTAGCTTTCTCACAAAGCAGGTTGCCAATTTCTTTGGTATACAAAGAGAACAATACAGGACTGAGAACTGATCCCTGTGGTACACCACAAAGAAGCATAGCTCCCTCGGACTGAGCATTATGAACAGCAACAGATTGAGTCCTGTTTGATAAGTTGGGCCTAAACCATAGAAGAGTCATATCATTTAATCCATACTGTAACTTAAGTCTTGATAGAAGTATCTGGTGATCCACCGTATCAAACGCGGCAGTGGTAGTGTCTAAATACACTGTTTGCGAACTTTAGATGACGTATATGTCATGTTTTAATGCCAAAAATGTGGGAATCATTTGATTTTTGGAGTCCATTTTGGATCTTTAGGAATGAACCATTAAGCAAATCATTTCACAACATATATTATGTAAATCCTTGCTGCCAAAAAAAACAGTTTCAAAACTTAAATAATTCAAATGTGTCTTCTGAGAGCAGATATATCATACATTATTGATATTTGGCGGCCATATTGGATTTATGCAAATTTAACAAATTTCTCACGCTTTGATTCCTTAGGACTTTTTGTATGGTGTTCTAGGGACCTCATAGAAATGCACAGTGGTGTAAACATTTCTGTTACAATTTGTTCCAAGTTGAGTGCTAAATTGGCCTAGAATGCCTGGACTAAATCCCCAAAACCTTTACTTCATACAAGAGTACTGGAATTACCCTCGCGTCAAATATTGCCACAAAGAAAGCTGGTGAAAACAGTTGCAACGAGCGTGACGTCGTAGTAGTATCTAAACCTTTTTGGCCTGCAGTGCTATATCATCTGGTCCGTCTTAGACCAATAATGAGTGAGTGAGTGAGTTAAAATCGGCAATATTTCAGCCATATTGTGACTAGGACAGTTTATAATTATATTATAGATCAATAAAGTAGGACATTAAAAACCTATAGACGAAGAACAGTAAAACAACTAGTGTATAACAGATATTCATTTAAAACTAGCAATGAAATCTAAAGTATTGGAACTATAAATGACAATACAATATAAAAACAGGCTATAGATTGCCAACGACTGAAGGTAGATCACCATACTTGGGACCATGGGGACTTACAGTACAAGTGCTTCCTGCATGGGCCCTAGCTGGATTTACACCATCCCCTCATCTGTTTAGATATATCTAACCATACATTAAAATTACACATATTCTACGATGAAAAGACGGAAAAGTGAAATTCACTTTGAATGTTTTGGGACTTACGTACCTAGACCAATAATAACAAGGCCTACTGGACAACCCCAAACAGGTGTAATAACAATCGCCTCTGCATCGCCTTTATAGAACCATTTCTGGAAATCACCATTTTGTAAGATTACTATTATATTTTTAGACATTTTTGCTTATATTTTCCAATTTAGAAACATACATTCCGTACAAACTTTTACTTTCTCTTGAGAGCGAGAAAAAAGATATCTAACGGTATGAAATCACTATGAAATTAGAATGGTAGAATGTTGTCTACACCTTGGTGAAACTAAACTAACTAGGCCCTTCTTTCCCGTCTCAAGAACTATTTCATTTAAAAACTGAAACAGGAACGGGCTCAATACACAGCCTTCTCTTACACCTATAAGACAATAAAATGTTCCACACATGCATCTGTTAGACAGGACAGAAGGTTATACGTCTGTAAAAATCGACTGCATTTACCCATTTGTGTACTAGTGCCGTGTTTGTTAAACAGATGCTATAGAAGAGGGAGTATTGTCCATCAACTGCTTTTTACTGAGGCATTCATCATCATACCATGGGGAAACCATTCATGTCTCACAACGAATCTGTCTTTTAAACACACAGAGAGCTGATAGGATAGCCTCAGCTAGTAAACTCAATCCGGCAGATAAGTCTGAGGTGGAAACCAGTGCTGCGTTTACTAACCTCTCAATGGTCATATGTGATAACATCTTTTTGACAAAGATTTCACTGAGGTTTTCAGCCCAGGTGCACTTGTATTTTCACTGTTTGACACGAGAGCTGACAGTGCATATAATCTCGTGATTGGTACCACCTATGACTGGCAAATGTTAAGATTCTGATCATGACATTATTGTAAATTCTGAAATACTAATGGAGACCCTTTCAGCAGCCCTTATGAATATCGAACCACTCCAATAAATTGACTGTGGATTCTTTCGGTGATGTCAAAAAGCATACGCTACATGGTGGTATGTGGTAGAGTGTGTCAAGGTGCCCGGCGGTGCAAGTTGATGTGAGCGAATTATGTGAGTGAGTGAGTTTAGTTTTATGCCAGTTTTAGCAATATTCCAGTGAAATCACGACGTGGGACACCAGAAATTGGCGTCAAATACTACAACCCATGTTTGGAATCAAACATGGGTCTTCGGCGTGACGAGTGAACGCTTTAACCACTAGGCAACCTCACCGCCGCGTAGATACATTCAAGTCCGTGCTTATGCATATAAATGTGTAATTTTATGTTAAGACCAGCTGTGGCATTGCAGCATGACATCTAAAAATCTCTTATTCTTCATATTGGCACCCTTGAATAGCAACCTCCTCGTGGTGGGTGCTGGGTAATGACTCGGGAGCATATATATAGAGAGAGGTCCACAGCATACCAAACAACTACTTAAATACAAACTACCCCAAACACACTCATATATATACAGATGCATCAGTTAGCATTAACAAACCCACAGGCCTAGGCATACACGTTCAACAAACCCCTCCCATCACAACAAATTTTCACTATACCAACTACACCACAATAAACACTGCCGAACTCACTGCCATTCTCACTTCATTACACCTAATACCCTCCCTTCCCCAAACAAACTTCCTTATACTATCCGATTCACTCAACTCTATCAAACAACTTCACAACATGCATTCTAAATCGCGCCCAGACCTAATACACAATATAATTATCCAAACCGACTCACTCACACGCTCAAACAAAAATATCACATTCACATGGATACCCAGCCACTCAAACATCACAGGAAATGACACCGCCGATACAGCAGCTAACTCACCACATCCCATACATCACCAAACCTCAATTTCCACACTTCCAAAGCAGAAATAAAAAAACTCATTAAAACAAACATATCAAATACCAACTTCCAACACAACATCAACACAAACAAATCAACCTGGGTCACATCCATTATTAAATCCCCAATAAGAAAAAATCCCACATATTCCAACATCAAAAACATTGACACGGCAATAACCAGACTAACCACAGGCATCACTAACTTAAACTACACACTCTATAAACAAAACAGACATCCGGACGGATTATGCACTCACTGCAACACACAAGAAAACATTAACCACATATTCACACACTGCCAGCTGCAACAAACAAACATTAAGCAATTACATAACAACATTCCCACCAAATACCACAATAATATCCACCTCCTTCTCAACCCCCACAACCCGCCCAATATATTCCAAGCCATAGCAACCTTCCTTGTAAACTCTAACTTACTCCAAAAAATTTAGAACCTCCCAAACAAACCCTCTCGTTTCCACTCACTTCTAGCCTATACATTTAGACCAGGCGTCAAAATTTAATTCAATCATACTATCACTCTATCACCAGCACAAGCCTACACATTTAGACCTGGGAGTCAATTTCATTCATTAACAGTGCTCTAAATCCGCTGCGAGGTCCGCGCCCATCCCCTCGCCAATCACAGTCCACTAAAACATAAACAAACCAGCCCAACCCCTCTACCGCAAGGTCAATGCCATCCACCCAAGCCAGCTTACCTCCAACCTTCACCTACAGCCTCGGCCCCTTACCCACAGCCTTCTTCGCTCCCTCAGGTCCAACATTTTCACTACCACTACTCAGCTATAACTCTATCTCTTGCCACTAATAAATTCAATTATATTGCTTTTTCTTTTCTCTCCCATTCGCTCCCTAACATCGGCTTTTTATTTATTTTTTCTCATGTTTTTCACTTCCAAATTCCCACTTAGGTTAATGCCCCATCATTTATATTTTTTTTGGTACGGTGCTTTACTCCTTATTTTAAACCTATTTATTATTATCTTACCTACCACCTACCCCGTCGGCGACATTGGCTCCAGCTAAAAGCCGACGTTAAACTCCAAATCATCGCATCAGCATACCATTGCTGGTCGTAAGAGGTAGCAGTGGTGGTTGAGGGCACACAGACCAGGACCAGGACTAGGTGTTGATGTTGACAACTTGACGCGATTATTTACAGACCAGGAAATTCCAGGAAATTTAAATGAACTCACGATGATTATCATACCATCATGCTTATCATACCAGTACATTCTGCTATTCAAGGGTGATAAATGTCTTCAGATCATGGTGCAGTAACGATTTTTGAACGATCACTAACACTAAGGTAGTTGATGAACATGCAGATGTCGCTTCAAGCCTTAAACAGCAGGCACCTGCTGATCTGAACACTCTTCTCAAACGGTTAAGGGTTCAGGGCGTCGACGTCCCGTCCGTTGCGATAATTTAGCAATTAACATTGGATTATAGAGACAATGATGGGCCTACGTGTTGTTAGAAGAGGATAATCCGGATGAGGGCACACCAAATGAGAAAACACAAGCCACATCTTTGTAGGAAGACAGTGTTTTATTTCAGTCTCAGCTCACTTAGTATATATACATCAAAATATAAAACTAATACATAGAGGCGTAAGCCACGAGTGGTAACGGGTGACTATATGGACAGATTATATTAACCATGTTACAACATGCTACATTTTACAGGAATCATAAATAGTTCTACTGCATAATATTTCGAGATGTTACAAAATATGACAAAAATTTTAATATACATACACATTTATACAAGTACATTATCAATTTATTAAAGATGTAAAAGTAGAGACGCTGAATCAGCAAATTGTCTAACAGTTAACATTCCATTTTGAAACTGGTGTCTCAGTTCTTGAAGACGACTAACGGTATTTCTTCTTCTTCGTGGGTTGTCTTTGGCCTCCGGCATATTGCACCAACGAGATGTAGGAATAAACTTACGTTCAAGTTGAGCATAAGCCATTTCAAAATCGAAAGCTCCCGTTCATGCTTCTCATTATATATCCCCATGCAGTTAAATGTGTTCATCGTTGATTGTTTTCATAATGTATTGACACGGTCGGCTTCCGTGTGCGATGTGTTCACCAACCACCAGCCTTTTAATAACACGTCACATGAGATTAGCCATGCGCTAAAATAACGCCCAAACTCCAAAGCGTACCGCTTATCGACGTCCTGGGCCTTATACAAAATCCAAAGCCGACACCTTCTGAAACTATTGTCATGTAAGTGGTATTAATTCCTGAGCATTAGAGATGAGATTGGAGTGCTTATTTTGGAATTAACTGCGTTTCATTAGCTGTTATCTATTAACAAGTTCACACACCAATTGCATAACACTGTCGCTGACCACAAACCAAAACGGCCCATCCCTTGTGGCAGGTGGTAATTAGATGGTACCAATTAGACAATGTTTTCTACAACAATAGGCCTTTTATTCCCTGGCAAGAGTTCACATAAATGACATGTAATAAACCCTGTCCAGTATCAGTGGGTCCTTTAAACATTTATTTGATCCATGATGTAACGTAGGTCAATGTAATGTGTGTGTACACAAACAGTGACAGGGGAAAATTTGTTTGCGCTTTTGTTGATAACAAGTAAAACATACACTTAAAACGGTATTTTGGAAAATGCTAGCCATACTAGGGGCAAATATAACTGTAAATATCAATTGTTGACACTTAAAAAAACAAGAAGGATGAAGAGTGAAGTTATACTAATATATTTATAGAATTGGTTCATAGTTTGATCGCATAGGACAGCGAATAGAAAACTCTTACTTTAAACATAATCCCAAATTTCAGAAATGTATAAATGAATACTCTCAAAATACGGCGTATTCCTGCACTTCTCATGAATAAATATGTCACATGCAAGATGAATTATGTATATCAAAAATAAGAACTCTAACAGAACAAAAGAGGCGTGGAAGATTTACATCTCTACACTCATCGGGATCCTTGGGTAAAGGGTACAGGAGAAATTGAAAGAAGTAGTGGTAAAATCCTTCCTAAATTTCAAAAAATGTCAAAGCCTTGGAAATATCATCTTTACAATTTGGGAATTTTTTGGAAATCACCATTTTTTCTTGTGCAAACTCTGCATCAAAATGGGTGATCTCAACGGATATAATCCTTTGTGGGGAAGTACAGATACTAACAATAAAGGGAAATCCTTGAAGACTTCATTTATGATGATAATTTATGTACCCTCAATGATGGCTCAGCCACATATTTACACCTTTGTTCGGGAATTTATTCTGCACAGACCTAAATATGTATAACGAATTTGAATGGTCAGTCCACCATAACCTGTGTGACCATTTTCCCACAAAACTTTCTGCTATAAACCCAAAACGATGGTACGATTGTTGTACCAAAACCAACAGCAAGGTGGATTTTCGATAAGGCCAACTGGCCATTATTTTAGTCAATGTGTACTGACAACTTGAATTCTGACTTACTTGTCAATACTCTGGATCCGATTTAGAAGTCTGCTAACCCACATATTCGTAAACCATGGTTTACAGACGATTGTAAACATGCTAGGAAGTGTAGGAAGAAGGCAGAGAAATACTTTCGCCGACATCTTACATCTTACAATTTAAATAATGTAAAAATAAATAGTACCAAGGCTCGACGAATTCTAAACAATGTACACGTCGGTCTTGGAAGAACTTTGTTTTAAAAATAAATTCACGAACGCCTATGACGAAGGGGTGGAACGTGATACAGAGAATCAAGAGCAAAGGTAGAAATTCTAGTGTTCACCATCTTATAGATGGACACAACATGTTAAAAGATCAAACTGACATTGCAAACAAGTTGGGTGAAACTTGGGCTACACATTAGTCTTCATCAAATCATAATCCAAAGTTTTAGAAATATACAAATCATCAAGAAAAGCTGAAAATTAACTTTCATTCTGATAATGGTGAAGATTATAATGAGATATTTTCACTACATAAGTTGAATACTGCCTTAGCGCAAGCTCATGATGGCAACTGATATAGGTGCTGATAATATCCACTATCATCTCCTAAAACATTTACCCAATGCATTTCTTGAAAACCTTCTGAACATATTTGATAATATTTGGACAACAGGGCACGTTCATCTTTTGTGGTGTGATACCATTGTTGTACCCAAACCTAAGCCTGGCCAAGACAATACAGATCCATCTAACTATAGACCAATTTCATTAACTAGCTGCATTTGTAAAACCTGTGATACCCTAGTTATTTTACAGTCCTTCGATGACTGATTATTTAGCAACGTTAATTTATTGTTTATGTAAAACATTTCTCGTCACTATAAGGCTGAAATATTGCCGAGGTGACGTTAAATTCTAACTCACTCACTCACTCCGCAAAAAATAGAAGCGCCATCGACCATTTCGTCCGATTGGAATCATTCATTAAAACTTACATTGTAAATAACCAACGTGCTGCATCAGTCTTTTTTTACCTAGAAAAAGCTTATGACACAACTTGTAAACAGGCTTTCGTTTAAGAGGTCTCATTTTATATCACAGTATTTAGCAGACAGACACTTTCAAGTCCCTGTTGGATCAACCCTGTCTCATCACTACAATCAGGATGAGGGTGTTCCACAAGGCAGTATTTTGTCTGTTACTGTGTTTAGCCAAAAAATCAATAGTCTCTCAAAAATATTAAATGACTCAATTGATGAGTCATTGTTTGTTGGTGATTTTAACATCGTGTTAAAATATGCATACTATCAAGAGACAATTACAGATGTGTTTCAATACAATTCATAAATGGTCACTGGGCTTTAAATTTACACAGATATGGATCAAATGTATTCCTGTCGAACATATAAGCCTCAGAAAGATCCCAAACTTGTTCTAGATGGCTCTCTAATTATCGTTGTAAAGAAAGCTAAACATTTGGTACTTAGTTTCGACCATTTTTTAACCTTTTTGCCACATATTAAATATCTCAAGACCAAATGCTTGAAGGTCTATCAAAAGTCTATTAAAAGTCGTCTCCAATTCAAAACAACCCTCCTTCATTTATACAGATCGCATATGGTAGAGCTGCACAAGCGATCTCTAACAATTAGATTCTGTCCATCACCAAGGTCTAAGACTTTGTCTAAGATCCTTTAGAGCTTCTCTTGTTTCCAAGCTCCACGTTCAGGCCGATGAAACTTCTCTTAATAAACGCCGTATAAAAGTATCTTTACAGTATCACACTAAACTATATTCAAATGAGTCCAACCCTGCGTATAACTGTGTCTTTAATCCCGTCTATGGAGATTGGTACAAGAAGAAATCTTCTCTTGTTCCGCCTGTTGGGCTCAGACTTAAACCATTAATTTCTGCTGTCAGCATTGAGTTTGAAAGTTTATGATCTCTTTCCCGTCGTCTTTCTTCTCGTCCTTGGCAATTAGTGAGGCTACAAGTTGACTTACCACTGAGAACATTTGAAAAATCAGAAACTAAGGAATTATAATAAAATCAAGGATATAATCTGTACTTTACTAAGAAAGTGTAATCCAAATATAACATATGTTACAAAAGATATAATCAATTAACATAAATATAATACTCATAAAAACATACATACAAATACTTGTATAGCGCCAATATCCGTAAACCTCTCAAAGGCGCTTTGGCTCTAAGATGGTATTGATATCAAATAGAGTTCAAATGCTTCAGCAAAGAGAGAGTCTTTAGATTGGATTTATAAACAGCTAATTCTGGTTGTGTTCTGAGGTGAGATGGAAGATTGTTCCAGAGACGAGGGCCAGTCGTCTCGAGTGACCTGTCACCATATGTTTTTGTCCTAGTCACAGGAATTGTCACTGGTCATTTGATCGGAGGGAACGTACAGGAGTATAACAGTGGAACAGATCACAGAGCTACTGTGGAGCTAGACCATGTATACTTTTGAAAACAAGGAGTAGAGTTTTATATTTAATGCGGTAGTGGACGGGAAGCCAATGAAGTGAGTGAAGAACGGGAGTAATGTGGTCCGATTTCTTTGACTGAGTGCACTTTCTGAAGCTTGTGCATACGATAATTTGGGAGACCCACAAGAAGCGCATTACAGTAGTCAAGACGATATGTTACTTATGCCTGAATAAGAGATGCTGTAGTCTTGACGTCCAGGTATCGTCGAACCATGCCGATGTTGCGAATGTGGTAGTACGCCCTTCTACATATGTTAGTAATCTGTGGCTCCATGGACAGTGAGGAATCAAAAATAACCCCCAAGTTCCGCACCTCATGGTTTGGCTGAATCTCACACTGACCGATGCTGAATTTAGGAAGAGAGATACTTGGTTGGAGACGCTTAGGGTGGAAAACTATGAGTTCAGTTTTATCATCATAAATCCTTATTTACAGATGGATCCAAGGATGGTGGAGCAGTAGCTTGTGCCACTTTCATCGGATCCAGAACAATATCCTCCAGATTGTCAGATTGTCAGGTCAATATTCACAGCAGAAGCAAACGCCATACTAACAGCTCTTGAATATGTAAATAGACACCCTCAATGTAAACAATATCACATTTTTAGATTCTGGCTAAACAAATAGTCATCACGCTAAAAACATATTTCTTGTAAACATCCACATCCAACACTTATAATGGAAATAATTGAATTATATAATGATCTTGCTACTGGCCAATACGACATCGTCCTTTGGTGGTTACCAAGTCATGTTTGAATTTCTGGTAACACAATGGCCGATTTTGCTGCTGAAGAGGCACTCAACAAATCTGTGACACCACTTCTTATTCCATACTCTGATTACAAAGCTGTCATTCGATCATATATCCGCGATCTAATGCAAAAGAAGTTAGTCACCTTCAATAGGTATCAATAAATTACATCAAATATGGGAATACAAGATACACTCATGAATACCTGTTAAAAAGTGAGGTGTATCCCTTGACTTTTCCATCACAAGGGATGCATATTTCAATGTCAAAACACTTAAGGAACTTTTTTACAATGTTAATTATCATTTAATACTTGTTTTTTGAAAGGGAATAGAATTACAAGATAAATTCTGAACTATATGTTTTGTAAATACCTGTAGATAAATGATAGTTTATAAATGGCAGTATAAATTAGCAACTTCGATTGTTAGTGGCTGCATTCTGAAAGGGGGTTAAAGTACTGTCAGATTAGAATATTCCCACCAGAGTTGATTCTACAGATTCTACAGTAACCACCCAGGCATATCCACCATCAACGTTCTTTCTTGAGAGCTTCATGGATTGTTCTGTATGGGGAACCAGTTTATTTTTCAAAGTGGTTTCCAGTATTATGTTCTTTTTTCTTGAATAGTCTCTTTCATCAACAGATGAGTGAGGGAGTGCGGTCATTACCTACGTGTGTCATGTTTATGGTGTAGCCAAAAAGCGGTATGCGTTCTACAAATGATATGTCAATTAGACGGAAGAATACACTAAACACGGAAGACGATGGTGTCTTAGTTTTACAGCTGTAAGTAGGTTTTAAAGTAGTATAAAAGGCGTTCAAAAGTGGGTAGATCACCTGGGCTGTATTGTTCTAACTGTAAACTCCCTGTAAACGCTTTTAGTTTGTAACTAGGACAAGATATTCTTTACCTCACAACCGATACAAATTGTCACTTCTTATGAGTGTCTTTGGGGTACTCTCACACGCAGACGAGGGTCGAAGTGTCACTCCTGTAATACCGCAATATAACCAAAAACCATGGTGTCTGACAAGGCTTAATGACATTCAATAGTGTTTTGAAACATTTCTCTTCAAATATGTGACATAAATGTAATTCGTACTCTTTTTCGAACGGAGCATCGGTCAAGTGTTATGGAAACTTTGTGTGGACAGTTTAGATACACTAATCATAGACTTATGATGGAAGTTGGCAGACATAGGTAAATATCTTTAAAAATGAATATTTGTGAGGAATCTGATTTAAATATGGTAGAAGATGACTTTCCTTTTCTCTTATTTTGTGCAGAATACAACTTTCTGCAGAATAAATATTTAAACCTGCCTTTCTGTGTACATCGCACTCATCAAGATTTTCGTGCAAACAATGATAATCTTTAAAAACTATCTCACACTGTTCAGTCATTTTAGGGTTCGAATCTTTTACTTGTGACATGTTTATGCTGAGTGATATTAGTGTATGAGTGAGTTAAGGTTTTAAGTCAAATCGACAAATTTCAAATATTGTGACAATAAACAAGTTAAATGTTCTAATGATATGATATGATATGATATGATTATAAAACGTGTATGTAAATCTAAAATGTCTTAATTATAGAAAACAACACAATATAAATATGGGTTATATATTGCCAATAACTGAAGGTAGATCACCATACTAGGGACAATGCGAGCTTACAGTACATGTGCATTCTGCATGGACCTTAGATGGATAAGTAGTAATATTAAACCGACTCACCACACATGTTTTGAACTGTTGGTTACCTAGTTTCCGGTGCTGATTCCATAATTGTTCTGCACATAAGTAACTGAGGCATCTACAGCACCGGCTTACCTCTTTCTGCGTTAGACAGACGGCAAGTGAGGATAAAATGGAATAATTACAAGTAAACTGCACCACTAAGTCATGATATGGTGACATTGACACTCATCATCTCTACACACCGTATATGCTATACTGTCATCATTCAGGCAGGTTTGCTGTGTGCATACTTTTGCTATTCTTTTCACTTATTGAAGGTACTATAATTCCATTTGTCATGTGCAGTCATTATTAATGTAAAAGTATACTTTCTCTTTAGTTGATTTCGCACCTCCAAAAACATGTCTAAATAGAGTTTTTTCTGAAAACCTGAAATGAAGTTTTGTAAAATCTCATAACGATCGTTCAAATATTATAGTGTCATAGTTGACAACTGGGTATCATATGACTTGAACCATACGAAGGCATACAAAAACGAATACCTCTGCCAGATTTTTCTTATGCGGTTTCAAATCGTTGGAAACAGTCGTAATCTGATCAACAGCCCAACCTGAAAACCCTATCGTTTTCAGAAGCATACATACACATTTGTGACTAATGCGCTCTGAAGAGTAACATTTTGCTTAATGTGTCACAACCAAAATTTACATCAACTGATAGCATAAAGTCCCTGAATTAAATATGGTGTGATGTTTCCAAGAACCTTAAAGTTCAAAGTATGGTTTGCGTATTCTGTGCCTTGCATGTTCATGTTGAAACATATTGAAATAGTCACAAGCAAGACAACCTATTTAGGATTAATAGAAAGAATGTTTGTGATTGTCGTTGGCTATGTTGTACCCATATGGTGAATCGAACCTCGGTCTTCAGCGTAAAGGACCGACGCTTTAACAATTAGGGTACCCCATCACCCCGGTTCAACATGACACATTTGACATTACTTAAAATGTGTAATTACAAATGTAAAATGGACAAGAATTCACTCATTTCTCTATCTCTAATCAAGTTAGTGAGCGAGCTTAGTTTTACGCCGCACTCAGCAATATTCCAGCTATATGGCGGCGGTTTGTAAATACTCGAATCTGGACCAGACAATCCAGTGATCAACATCATGAGCATCAATTTTCGCAAATGGCAACCGATAACATGTGTCAACCAAGTCAGCAAGCTTGTCCACCCGATCCCGTTAGCTTTAATAAAGAGACGAGAAGGCGAGTTATTGAACTTGGTTCTTTTCTTTTTTCTTTTATTAAAATCTTGAAAAGTCCAAAACTAGATTTGAAAATAAGTTGTTTGATTTTTTTAAATGGTATTCGTATAGCGACTTAAAGTCTCTTATATCTGACATGACATCCAACTTATCATGAGTGAGTGAGTTGAGTTTTACACCGCACTCAGCAATATTCCAGCTGTATGGCGGCGGTCTGTTAATAATCGAGTTTCGACCAGGAAATCCAGTGATCAACAACATGAGCATCGATCTGCGCAATTGGGAACCGATGACATGTGTCAACCAAGTCAGCGAGCCTGACCACCCGATCCCGTTAGTCGCCTTTTACGACAAGCAGTTGCCTTTTATGACAAGAATGGGTTGCTGAAGACCTATTCTACCCCGGATCTTCACGGGTCCAAATTATCATGAGTGATTCCTCGAAGATAGATATCAAAACCTGGACAACTGGCATACATACGCCTAATGCACAGTCTTAAAATGGGTAAAAGTGCCCGTTTGTGCAAATTGTTTGTGCTTTTCTATACAAAGTGCAAAGTATATCAACCAGGCATGGCACTGTTTAATCTTCATGAGTCATTGGAGCTCAATGTTTTCATCAAACGATGTCAGATTGTCAAGAGTGATCAATGAGTGAGTTAGTATTAAACGTCACATCGGCAATATTTCATCCATATCGTGGCGAGATTACTTGACATTGAAATATAATATATAGAGAGATTATAAAACCTACCGACACATGATAGTAGAGCAACTAGAGTATCACAGATATATATGTAAAACTAGTAATTGAATCCAAAACATTTTAACTATAGGGGACAACACAATATAAAAATGGGCTATAGATCGCCAACAACTGAGGGTAGATCACCATACTAGGAGCCATGGAGATTGTTAAGAGGATAGCGACTATTGTAACAGATCCAAGAAAGGTAAGTGTAGTTCAAGCTGAATTAGTGTGTCACGCTGCGTGTGTAAAACAGTAATATACCACATGTGATGGGTATCTGTGGACATTGCACGGCAGGGTTAAAATTAAAGAGACCACGTCATTTAGGGGACTAACCTCCTTGTCTAAAAGATACAATGCAGGGCAAATGTTCATTATGAAGTTGTATTTTTCGGATTCTTGCACTTTAAATGTATGAATTTAGAAAGATTCGCTCAATCAATAACTTGAAAGATATGTAGTCAAAATGTTTTAAAATTTGGAAGCATTTTGTCTGGGGGAGAGATGCAGAGCAAAGGTGATTGTGATTTTCTATTTTTGAAAGAGTTTCTTTTAAACTCAAAATGAAAAAAAACAATAATTAAAACACATTTGAATAGCTTGTTTTCAAATTTGGGATCACCCTCCATACCTATAGGAGAGGTGCAGTGCAAGGTTTTTAATGTCTCGAGAATAATCATTGATACGATCTCTTTAATAGTCCCACATCAAATTTGTTCAGCCAATAACTTGACAATCATACCATTAAAGTATATTTTCAGATTTTGTTAATGTAATCTATGTTCATGGATGAGATGTATTTCAGTGTTTGCTACAAATCTAGTATTTTCGACTTGAAAAATCATTATTATTATTTTTTAACTGACTCTTGGAAAAACGGTGAACCTTGCTCATATTTCCCGGCTCATGGTACATCGATGAAGCTGTTCGTTGTTGACAAGTTGTGAAAACGACGCTCAGCATTTGTCAGTGTCATGTCAGTGTCCCTACGTTCATGGCACCAACTTTTACAGTAGTTGTGTAAAACGTGTTTAATCATTCATTGTAATTTGATAACAATCGTTTGATCATCAAAGCAGTTACAACAATAAGACATAGTCATCAATATCCCCACCACAGTGTTCTGTTCCTATTTGGTACCTTTGTTAACTCCACCAAGCCATTCATGTCCTGAAAATACATTAGGTTTCCCAATCTATAACGCTTTCTGAGAAAATCTGTCCCCATTGGGGATACCATGCACTAAGTCAAGAAACGCACATACCAAATTTTGTTTCCCTGTCTATAACAGTTTTTGAGACGATATGTCGCAATTATCTCGGACGGACGGACGGAGGTCACACCAATATTCCCCTCCCACTTCGTTGCGGGAGATAAAACATACTTAGTCTATATCCATTTATGTTAGCTTCTTGGTCAATGGAATACACAACGCGAGGAAGGCACTAATGATGAAGCAGGCACCTGCAACGAAACAATGACCAAATATACACAGAGTTAAAAGTTATGTACCCATGTCAGGTGTCCTCCGCCGTGATATTGCTGATATATTGCTAAAACAGAGTAAAACTATACTCCCTTACTATGGAATATGCAGACAGCAATGAGGCACTGATGTTGGCAAAACATTTAACTAGAAAGCAAGCACATTAAATGGATATTTACAGACAATAGTATTCAATGTGTTGCAAAGTAATCGTGTTGTTTCTCAAAAATATACGATTGTTGTTTTCCTCTTAAATTAATTGTTTGTCTTTATCAGAAATTAAAGGTAACCGTCTCACAATCAAAGGTTTGCCAATTGATTGAAATTGTTTTCCTGAAGGTTCAGCATTCTTGAACATGGGGAGTAAACAATGAAGCATACAACTTTATAGATGACATCTTGTTTATTGCACAGAGCGACCTATTGATGTAGGATCGTACACTGTTATCAAGCTAAAAGTGATAACAGTGTAGAAATCTACATCGAAACGTCGCTCTATTCAATAAACAAGAAGATGTCATCCATGATGTCATCCATGATGTCACCCATGATGTTGTATGCTTCATAAATGGTTTGTGATACTGTTTAGTCCAACAAATGGGACACGAATGTTTATGTCTGTTCACAGTGTATGTCTGTTCACTAAATTCGCAGTGCACACTTACTCTCATATCACTTAGTGGACTTTCCTCTTTCAACATATGTTCATTTGGCAGGTTGCATAAAACTCATTTTACTTATTTATTTACACTATTAACGATTTTTCAATAATGGTGATCACAATTACTTACCTGAGAAAAGAAACGTAAGGACATACACTCCAGTACTTTCATAAATAAGACCTGAAACACAATGTGGTGGTTCTTCATGTGGCATTTGTCTCAGTTTGATGATAAAATAGTTTAAGGTAATGAACAAGACTAAAATCTTAAGTAGTATATACCAAAATGCATATTTGAGGATCTATGACAATGCATGTTTCATGATTGGTTCAAATCTCCACGCACCAGTCAGGTAGGGAGTAACAAGCCGTCTATTAACACATTAAAGGTCACATGCAACGTAAAACACAACTTTGCAGTTTCTGATACCTTTCGGTATGGACTTACCGAAACAAATCATCAAAAATGCAAATTCAACTTATAAAGTTGAAAAATAACGCGATGAAAAACAACGTGCGAAGTCGTAGTTCAAACAATTCACTAACTTTCCCCCAGCGCTTGGGGAAATTGAAGTGGTTTCAACAGCTGGGCTTCGCTGATAGCACATGCGCAGTGAAATAGGTTCGCACAGCTTGGAAGCGGGTTGTCCGGTGAATATTCGGTGAAGGCTTTGGTGTAAGCTATTTTTCTAATGTTTTGTTGATATTTCACAGCCACGAGCTTTTTATATGTTATTACAGTAGAGTACCGATTTAACTGTTTATATAATTTCATTTGTCTATTTCACCACATGTTCTTCTTACCGAGTCATTTTCTCAGTTCGATACTTAGATATGTTGACAGAATTGCTAACTGTGATATAGATATGTCGTAGTCAAAGACAAAACTCAATATGTGTTTTATTGCCACCTATGTTTCTGCTTGCCCGTCTGCTAATGACAATATTCAATACACAATTTCAATCACTGACCACATGCAAGTTGAACTTAACACCTACCAAGCTATACACCATAAACAAAACGCATTGATTTATGGCCCGAGTTCGGTCTCTTGCACATTATGTAATTACACAGACAGGCAGGTGTGATACTTGTACACATGACATGTTATGATGTCTGTTGATTGTAAAATGTTATACACAAAAAATGAGCATGTATTTACAAAACCGAACATATCTATATATACACTCACAATAAGCCGTGAGGGCATCTGTAACTGAACCAGCCGTTACACTTGAGTGCACCGGCTGCTTTGTTTCTTGGGAAGTAAACCCAAGTACACAATATTGCACTTTTGATTTGCGATTGTACGCTTATAATTTTGCTTTTATGTTTTTTCATAACCAGCAATGTATATTATATGTCATGAATAAGTGATAATTGGGTTTTAATTATGTTTGATTTTTTGGTTGCATGTGACCTTTAAATAACGCGTTATCAAATCAGCCACTCACACATTCACAGGCAAAATATACGTTCAATGTTAACCTACTTGCAATGGGTGGTCCAACCATGTTGCCGAGTCCAAAGCAAAAGAAACATATACCGTAACCAAAGGCCAATTTGGATCGGCCGATCAGCTCAATGCATATAGGACTAACCAGTGTAAAAGGTCCCTGACTGTATGTACCATACAGGACACTGAAAATCATTTGGAGACTGTACGTATGTGACAGCACGGGGAGTAGCAGAAGGGATACTCCTGTCATTCCTTGTAGTCCAACGTGAAGGATAATGTTTCCAATAGCTGGATCAGAAGAGGCAAAACCAGTCAGCAATCCGGAACAAAGCGCCGGTACACCCATGATAGTGAACAAACTTGCAGACTGTACAGGTGTACTGCCTTTCAATTCAGCAAAATTTGGTAAATGAACCATGCAGGCTGCATCCCCAAGAGACCAGAAAATGATACTGAGCAGATACAAGAAAAATCCATTTGTGCAGAACAAGGTTACACATTGAGGTATTATCCTACTTCCGTGAGTTGTTAGTTGTTACATGCGAGCTGTGTTCAAGCAGAGATTCTGCCGTTTCATTACCTTTCCCAGGACTGTTTTCTTTAACAATCCGAGGCAAATTAGCTGGAGGACGTTGGTTCTCGTCACGCTGATCAAACTTGATGGTCGTATTTTCTACAGTTAGAACATTATCTTAATTGCATCGTCATTGTAAGCTCTCCTTGTGCATCACAAATCTCCTCTGTTTCATCTTGGTGGGCAAGATGTATTGACATTGACTCCTCTTGCGTCAGTGTAGACGGTGGTCGAATTAGAGCTCCAGCTAAGCACACATTGAATGTAATGCCACCCAAAATAAGCAACGTGCCTGATAAACTGTACATCTCTAACAGCTGAACTGTTAATGGTCCGATTACCAGCAGTCCTACTGCACCTCCAGACATGCAGATACCGTATGCTACTGGGAGTCTCTTATTGAAGTAGTTGCTGGGGGCCACGCCACTCACATTAGCAGCCAGACCACAACCTAAACCTGGGGATATAAATTACACACGTTAGCAGGTTGTGAAAGCATACATCAATGAGTTATTACGTGTACAATTACAGAATAACCAACGAGGTACGAGTAATTACGAAAAATGTGTAAATAAATTGTTTCAGTCCCAAGCTTTAAAAGTTACTGTCAAATCTCCGTCCACTTTCAGAGGCCATTTACTTTCAATGTGACAAATGGTCAGCCGTGTTTACAAAGGCGGACTTAGTGTTAACTTGTTGTAATTACTTTGATTGTCAACTGAAACTCATGGAAAGTGAATGTTTGGTTGACCAAAATGTGAACTGTTGGTGATCAGAAACTATGTTCCTGTCGTATAAATCTCGAATCAGTGAGACTGTAGCACGTAGAATATGCGCATTAATGCCCTAAATGTGTGAATGAAGTCCGTGAGAGAGAAATAGTTCCGTCGTCCGGACTTAGTTTTAACCTTTTGTAATTACTTTGTGAACTGAAACTCATGAAGAATGAGGACTATTTTTATGGATATACAACTTCTTTATCCTATATAGGCGACGTTTCGACATAGATTCTAATGTCGTTATGGCGGATTTAACCGACCACCTTAAAACCATCCCAAAGCACAACATCAGCTGGTAAACCACCAAAGTCATCGAGAGGAACCAGCCTGAATTCAGAACCCGAAAACTACTTGCAGCTATCAACATAAAAACGATTTGCCCAGCCATCAAGAGAGATGAAGGATATTTCATCCCCAAGGCCTATCACCGCTTGTTCTTTTAATTTCATGTAACCCTACTCAACCAATGTACATTATGCATTGTGTAAAACTATACATTTTCCATCGTGTAAACATCACTTTACTTTAGCCTTCCCAACAGTCCCTCTGTCACTTATGTTAACAACCTATGTACATTGATCTAGTTAAAAATACCCAACAATATTTCGCTAAATGTATTCAAGGGTTCAACAGACGTATGCCAACAGATTCTGTATGTGCCAACCTATGTCTCTGGGCAATGGTTGGGTACATTGACAAGTGTACATTATCATTCCTTGGAAGATTATGTAATAACGCTTGTAATTCATCAACGAAAACACTGTTCTGTGCATTTTTAGCACTCACTGTTCACTTAAATATTACCTCACGCAGTATTTGCAACACTCTGTTATGTACAGCACGGAAGTATAATCTACTGGACTATGTATTAACATACGTGCAAACTGGCATTTTCCGGCAAAGACAGTTTGGCGCAGAATAGTTATAAGTTGAATCTTCTCTTATGAAGAAGCTTAATGGAAATTGAGACTCTCCATTAGAGAGGATATGTCCAGATATGCTGTAATCCATCAAACACTGAGTCTACGTAGTCTTTACACTCTAATGTATCTGTACCCAGAATATAAAGACCATATACAACTTGCTGTAATAGTCCGTTCTAAAGACAAACTCTCAAAAGAATGTATGCTTTGTAATAAGTACTGCTATCACCACGGTGCCAACATCATTTTGCACTGTGAATCTGTAATGAGCCAAAGAAATAACTTTTATATGACGCTACTTGACCTACTGGACGCAGAATTATATGTATTAATTGAAATGCTTGATGATGAAGATGCCCTTGTACTGATTTGTGGTGCAAAACTTCACATCCCTGGCCTTTATGAAACATGGCATTCCATCATTACATTTAAAGGATCTATTCTTGATGTATTCATGATGTATTCTGAACTATCATTGTTGTAAATAACCGTGCTTTGTACATATCATATGTAGGTATATGTAACTGACTGATGCTTGTTTATGTAATCTTCGAATATATTTTTGGAGGAAATATAGACATTCATTCATTCATTCATTCATTCATTCATTCATTCATTCATTCATTCATTCATTCATTCATAATTCCCACCTGGCTGCCAATCAACATCCTTAATCTCTTATGTATACAACCATGTACATGATCTTTACTGGCTTCCTTTCAACCTACTTAGTCCTGTGTTATCAACCTCTTCTATTGTATAAACAACTGAGTTTTGCCTCATCCCTCATCTATTGTACAAATATCTCAGGTATATATATCACCAAAATTACTTCCCATGTACCACTTGCTTGACAGCGACATTAGCATCTATGTCGAAACGTCGCTTATATAGAATAAAAAAGTTGTATATCCATAGAAAGAGTCCTCATTCTACATCTACCCAACTTCTAGAATGCCACTGAAAGAAGTCAACTGAAACTCATGGGAAATGAATGTTTGGTTGACTATAATGTGAAATGATACGGAAGCGTAGTACGGCCTACGTAGTACTTAATATCTCCTACGTAGGACTTAGTATCTCCTACGTAGGACATTATATCTCCTACGTAGGACTTACCATCTCCTACGTAGGACTTAGTATCTCCTACGTATGATGTAGGTGATCAGAAACTATATGTTCCTGTCTTGTAAATCTCGAGTCAGTGAGACTGTAGCACGTGAACTATGCAAATGAATGCCATGGATTTGTGAATGAAGTCAGTGAGAGAGAAATAGTTCCGTCGTCCAGTGAAAATATACATTATTTTTCAAATTACTTTTTGTTAAGTTTCTTTTTTGACTCAGTATATATCATTGTTTAAGTGTCTGCTTTGGGGATCATTCACTAACTGCACAATGTGTAAATATCAAAAAGATACCACCGATGTCTAAACCGAATTATTTCTTCAGTCCCGACGAGTGCTGGTTTAGACAGCTTCCACTGTATTTTATCCTATATAGGTAATAACAAAGCATTTAGCATTTTGATATTTCAGTATTTACTTATACTTGACATAAATAAGCACCATGAAATGTGGTGGCACCGTATCTGGGCAATGTTTGAGTTACTGCGGTGTAGATTTGTAGGTTAGACTACAGTGTTGGAAACGTTTTACTATTCATCAATTCATTCACGGACACATGGTGCTCGATTATGAATCAAATATGTTTCCTGCAGCAATTGATACAAATTTCACATGTATAACTACATATACTCAACGGAGGGTTAGTAGAAGGAGGCCAGCACATTTCCGTGGTGACACAATATGACGTGCCCCTCTAAAATGTACTGGCCCATGACGTCACCAAAAACAAGATGGCAGAAATCCATGCGCTGACCACCCCCTCCCCGAATGACATCACCAAAACAAGAGATCTGTAAATGTCGTTTGTCTATGTAAAACTCTATACAATACTAGACCGCAAAGCAAATATACATAGACACTCGAAATCGCACGTCCTCCTGTGTGTGTAAAGCTCTCTACAATACGAGACGATAAGATGGCGATATTCTACCAAAGTATCAAAGACATCGTGTCAAACAGTCCATGTAAAGCTCACTTCAATTCAAGACAGCACGAGGACAAAAGGAAGCACAACAGAGGCATTGTGAAATACATTTTCATACCTTTTATTCACAATACTGGACACCATTGAACACCGATACATTTGCTGTACACATTTAAGCAATACAGCAACAAGTAGATATACATAGTTTGTCAGACGACAGTATGCATCCTAATATCAGTGTCGAATCTCAAGGGAAACGTAATTTTCAGGAATACACACGATTGGCTATCCCTGTTGTGTTCAAAGTCAATATAGTCATTGGCGTACCATATCCACAATCTTAAACCACATCGGGCACATGGAACCTTGTCCGAAACACAAGCATAATAAAATCCTCTCCGGGCAAGCTGCATACCTTTCTGAACCAGTTGTTCGGTCCAGTCCCTCACGATAGCCATCCTTTCGTAGCTGCTTTATCATCGTTTTTGTGATATCGTCAGGCTTAAATCAGTAAGTAGTTTTATATGTTCTTCTGATGGTCTCCCGCGGGCGTCGGACCTCTTCGTCACTCGCCTACTTTCCGGTGGGTCAGTTAATAATAAAGTCCGTTAACAAAGTGGGTCAGACATTGGAACAGCTTGGCATACTTTTAGAACAGTTACTAAAACAACACCAAACATCAAAAACTACCGCCAGTCGCCTTAACGCGAAAACCTGAAACTAAAAAGTCGCCTTAACGCGAATACGCCATAAAAAGACAGGTTGGGCACTGTGCGAGTGGTGAGCGCTTTTAGGTGATGGAAGCCACCTACAATCCGTCATGGCCGGCGCGTGTATTGAGTCATGGACGTCGGCTTTTTTGTGATGTCATTCGGTTAGGGTGAGGTCAGCGCATGTATTCGGTCATCTTGTTTTGGTGACGTCATGGGTAAGTACATTTTCGAGGGGGACGTCATATTGCGTCACCTCGGAAATGTGCTGGCCTCCTACAACTGAGATTCAGATATATCAACTCAATAATGTTGTCAGAAGATTATTGTTGTAAAATACATTTCTTCAAACTTTTCATTTTGTTTTGAAACCTTGAATCAAAGTGTGACATTGACCACATGTGCTGTCCAAGTTTACACAACAAGCATGATGATTCTTACCTGATATGACTCCGACCGTAAGGATCAAACCAGTGACAGTCCTACAAAAGGATGCAGCTGTCAGTCCAAGTAACATCAGTATACCACCCAGAATACCTGTCCATCTGTTTCCAATTCTGTTTTGAACAATTCCTGCCAATGGTCCTGAAAAAGTCCATCATTAGTTCGTTCGCTCTCGTAATGACAGCACTTGACACGTTCGGCTTTCGAAAACATTGGACCCATGTTCTTTTTCATCTCACTGAGGAAGATATGTCAATAGCCGTGTGTCCGAATTTCATTTCAAACATTTTGTTCTTTGAAGGAACCATGTATTTCTTTCATCATACTCTTTCCACAACAAACTTTAGTAAATATGCTGCATATTTAGTGTGTTTTTTCCTGTAATGATTTATTTCGTGGTTGAGCGTCAAACATTGGAGACAAATGTTTCAAAATACGGATGAACAGTCATTAATCAATGAGATACCGAACCTGCGCCCATAATAACTACACAATGACCCTGAGTTGTGTGTGGCAAAGACTGACGTAACAACAAAGTCTTCCGAGTCTTGCAGACTGTCGGTTCTTTTTGAATCACACAGATATGTATGCCTGCTCAAAGTAATACCAATATATATCACAAAATTACCCAATCAATGTACCTGTCAATAAAGTACATCTAGATGCACAATACATAGTTTTTATGTTTCTGACTTGACTGCATTGAATATTCCATCACAAGGGATATCTATTTCAAATCCAAAACTGTGAAGGATCTTTTTAATAATGTCAGTTCTCATTTAATTATTGCATTTTTAAAAAAAATAGATTTGTTGAGTGATTTGTAAGTAGGTATACATTTTATTATTGGTAGTTTAGATTAGCAACTGAGATTGTTAGTGGCTGTATCCTTAAAGGGGGTTGAAGTATTGTAAAATGATTGTCCTCCTGTAAGTCCCAAAACATTTAGTCAATCTAAGTGTACCAGATTTTTAATCGTAGAATATGTGTGTTTTTAATTTATGGCTAGATTTCTCTTCTGTCGCCAATGGCTGAAGGGATGGTGTAAATCCAACAAGGGTCCACGCAGGTAGCAAAAGTAATGTAAGTCCCCATGATCCCTGGTATGGTGATCTACCTTCAGTTATTGGCGATTTATAGTCCATTTTTATACTGTATTGTTTTCTCATATAGTTATAACGTTTTAGACTTAATTACTAGTTTTACATCCATATCTGTGATATTCTAGTTGTTTTACTGTCCTTCCTCGGCAGGTTTTTTAATATACAAATATTTCATTTCAATATCACATGTTCTCGTCACGATATGGCTGCAATATTGCCGATGTGACGTTAAATATTAACTCACTCACTTTTATGTTTCTGAAGCTATCATTATATAACAAAGCATTAAGAGGTACATTGAACAATAATGTAATGGACTAATGCACGCGCGAAGCCTCACATTTGTGAACAACAGAATAAACCGTAATCATATGAATTGCCTTCTCAAACGAGTTTGCCACACACGTAGTTTAACACTCGACCTGAACCCTCTGCTCTGCTCAACTGACAGCTAAAACGTATGGTTGTAGCCTGAAGCAAGCACTTACCGCACATTGAGAACGTTCCAAGCAATGTTGACCCTACCCACGATACTTTGACCAAATCGCCATCAACCTCTTCCAGAATGGCCGGTGTAATGACCCCAACAGAAGAGTTTAGAGCGCTACAGAGCACCTCAATAGCAAAGCAAGCAAGACAAACTACCCATGCATATCCGCGATCAATGTCCTTTCTTTGGTGCTTCATGGTTTTATTTTCCAACTGACATCCAACGTTTTGTCCTTTATTCTTGAACGTTTTTTCTTCCTCAAAACGTGAGTACGGTTTGCATCTTCTTTGTATAGTATTTCTGGCGTGTCAAAGCGGTTCCTGCAAAACAAGCAGTGTGCATTCCACAAACAATAATGGGATAAGACACGACACGAATAGTGTTCATTATTGTGTACCTTTGTGTAACATTCATTTGGTGATATTTGTATATTAGCCTCATTTTGACACGTTTTAAAATGTTCACATCTTCATACATAAATAGTCATGCCCTTCCATTATCTTGGAAGCTGTATTATAAATATAAACTATATCAAAGTATTGCCATTAATGGAATACTTTGTATTGTACTGTATGACGTACAAAGGACGTCACTGTATGGTAGCTATTGTCGAGCTTTAATGCTGGTAGTTTCAGCGTTGTACATTTTGCATGAGGCCAGGGAGACAAAGTCTGGTAGTTAAGGAAAACAAGAAAGGGATCAAAATAATTTAGAGAACAAGACAGTAAACTTGGAAGTGAATACTATGCTCATTAAAAGGCCTCAGTTCCCCCCAAAACCAAACTCATCAATGAAGGTTTCTCAATGTCATGGCGAATCACTTGTGTACTGAACTTGGCGCTGAAGTTTGATATCAGTTTACAATATTCATAAACGCTTACAATACCAAATACTAAAGTATGTTTATGTCTACTATGTATATTCCACATGTCTGGAGATATGTTGTATCACTGACAGATGTTTCCATTACCATTACACCATGTATAAGGGATCACTTTCAAACCCTATCAGTCCTTTTATTTGAACAAATTTCGAATTTACATAAATTTCATCATACAAAATAGATTCATTCCCTACAGCTTAAAGGGCAAGTATACACGAAAATTAACCGTTTTGTCTTGTACTTTTTCATCATAAAAGTGTTTGTCAAGTAGTTTTATAGCCAAAACAGTAAAGATATCAGAAGTAACTAATTTATTCTTTTGCGTTATATCGATTCAAATTTTCCACATTTACCAAGAGTTCTATGTCCACAATAAACACACCATGGCTTATGTGCCTTGGAAATGACGTCATTGGTACCAGACCGATAAACGAATGACGTTGTTACACCCATTTCACGTGGTGCAGGAATAGGTGTGGTTATTGTGTCTCGATGCGCAGGCTACTATTTTAATCCAGCTGTTGATTGGCCGTCAGCTGACTATGTGGTCAGTTCTACATTGTGATGACGTTGCAGTTTGAAAAAGACGTATACATTGTGCAAACCAAATTGTATAACATTCAACCTGAGTCGTTCGTCTTTCAACAGTATCGTTTTTCACAAAAACTAAAACGTTTATGCACTACATCTAGCTTGCCATCGGTGAATGTGTCGGCATGTGTTAGCTAATTCCTACATAAATCGTATAATATATGCCCCACCTCTTCCACTCTTCCCACCTATCGATACCATATCCAAATACAAATTCCGTCGAAATATCCGGCGTACACGACCAGTGAACACGCCATTTTGAGAATGTCGCTTCCCGATAGTGATGTCATACGTACGTCAACATTGTTACACATATTTGGTATTTGCATTCACGTGAGGCTGTGAATGAAAATACACGAGATCAATCTGTCCTGCTGCTAACATTTTCAGTTCTTAGGCTTCTTTCGTATTTTCACAAACTCTTCTCACGTGATTAATTTCTAATTTATTATCTTTTGATTTGGGACTGGACAGGTGACCAGTCTAAATTCAAGTGGCACGAATTACGTCATAATCAAAGGGCGGTAACTCTGGTCTGTTTAGCTCAACAAACAAGGGCCACATAATGGCGTAACATTTCAGCACTTATTTTGAGGGTTATACTTTCACTGTAAGAAAAATGAGTGTATAATTTCAAACATTGATATTAAATATTTAAAATATCTCACTGTGTTTCACATAAGAATAAATGTGATTTTATCGTGTACACTTCCCCTTTAAGCGTCATTATGAAAGTATATAAATATTTCGTTTCATAAACATCCATTTCAAGCGCTTAGAACATCAGGACACAGTTTCACACGGCATTATCTTACCTTCGTGTAAAATGCTTTAATTTCAGTGGTAAATGACGTTTTAATAAGTTTCCGAAAAAATATTTCCCGCTGCCACGGTAGCCGCCAAACTCTCCGCCGAGAGGCTGCATCGCTAACAAACGTATGACGTCATAATATGACCCGGAGTTCGAAAACCGTTCGATTAGCTGTGTTTGAGTTCACTATGTACACATTTATTTTACCGACTTTCACTGCTCTATTTAACTATTTTACATCATTAACCATTTTTACAGCAGTTTGAAGATTGTCAGAATATGTTTCACTGATTTTAAAAATCCAGTCGAAAGACAGATGCTATTATGTTTACACCTCATATAGTCGGTAGCCAGCTTATCGATCTTCAAAAACGAAAAATGATATTCTGACATTTAACATGGCAGTACGATAAATACATTGTAAGCTTCGGCCACTACGGTCAATACGGTATCAAAGGAAGTGGTGTTAATTTTCGCCCTAACATACATCAGAAGGGAGTTGGGAATGTTTGGAAGCGAACTATGTAGTGTGACCCCTTCATGACATCAAAGCAACACTAAACAGACGAGTCTGTCAGTATCAACGACTGTCCAACTGTTTCAAACTTTGGTTACGGGTTTTTAATGATTTCATTATGTTTACCACTGGTTATGTTTCTGTAACAGAAGGAAGTATGTCAATTTTCGTTAATGTGATAATGACCTAACATATTTCACTGTCCGTGGTCTATTGGACAGAAGGGAGTAAGTGGGGTAGCCTAATGGTTAAAGCGTCCGCTCGCCACGCTGAAGACCCGGGTTTGATTATCCACAAGGGTTCTATGTGTGAAGCCAATTTCTAGTGTCTCCCGCTGTGGTAGTGCTGGAATATTGCTACAAGAAGTGTAAAACCTCACTCACTCACTAATGGACAGAACGTCTGCTTTGGGAACTAAATATCGGTGGGTTGATTTCCTGACCGCGTAACACCAAAAGACCCTATTATCTTGGTTTGCGACTAATGCCACAAAACAATTGCTGACCTGCTCGCAGTTGATATGATGTTAGTGAGTCTGGTATCCAACAAAGAATTTTAAGCAATATTCTTTGCTTGCTTTACACTGTGTAACTTCTTAACACGTTCAGCCAGTGCTAACAGCGAGCTATCACAGTGACCGCGCATACAAGTGGCTCAAAATGTGTGCATTGGAAGCATTGCTCTTACCACATACTTGTAGCTCAGTGCCGGTAATCACACAAAGCAGTATAGGCCTAGATGATGATTCCTAGATGACTTCATGGATGTTTGAAAACAAGCTGAAGATTTATTACAATAAATCTGAGTGTCTGTTTGTTGTCAAGGAGCTCAGCGTGGCGTTCAGTCATTTCAGGTCAGTGACACTACCTTTCCTATGCCAGTAGACTCTTTCCAATCTAAATTTATCAGGTTAACTATTTAGCATTGATAAATCTAGGAAAGAGCATATGAATGGGGGTCTCTGTCAAATCGATAACAGATACTGTTTGAGGAATCAGCGCAAATGGTGTGTTCTACATCAACAGTGTTTGGGGAAAAACGTTGCATGGCTATCCAATTGACTCTGCTCCTGTAGCAAACTTCTGAACGCACAATTTGCTCAATGTCATATGTACTTATATCATTCTTACATGTCCAGTCAGATGCTATTCGTGCATAAATACATAACCCGTGACTGACTGACTGACTGAGTTTGGTTTTACGCCACTTTTAGCAATATTCCAGCAACATCACGGCGGGGGACACCAGAAATGGGCTTCACACATTGTACCCATGTGGGGATTCGAATCCGGGTCTTCGGCGTGACGAGCCAACGCGTTTATCACTAGGCTACCCCACCACCCCCATAACCCGTGAAGATGAGGTTGTCGAAAGAGGCCACTAAAGGGATCAGATAGTCAAGCTCACTGGATTGGTTGCCAAATGTCATCTTATCTCAGTGGTGAAGATCGATGCTCCTGCAGTTGATCACCGGATTGTCTGGTGCAGAGTCGATTATTTAGACCGCCGCCATAAAGCCGGAATGTTGCTGTGTGCGGCGTTAAACAACAAACAACCCGCAAACGAACCATTCATTATTGACATGTTTATACCATGCTTAGCATGAATAGTTACATGTATATGAATCCAATGCGTTTACATCTGTAGTGATGTTGTTTATAATGGTTTGATACGTGTGTATGATCAATTGAGACGAGAGCGATCTTATTTTCTCCAAATGACTTCTTATTGTTGTGCCTTTTGAACATGCACTATGCATGAATATATACTACATACAAATGGACTATTATTGTTATCATTTATCGTGAACTGAAGTGTATTGTAGTAGACAAACTTACCCCTCCTGTCCTTGTAGATTGTGTTGGAGCGACACACCATACGGTCGGGAACAGTAAACAGCAGCCTGTTGCTATACGCCTTGCTTAGTCTACTGCTGGCTTAGACTAGATGTGTGCATGTCAGTGTCTCTCACTGTAATTTAGTCACCCTTTGCTCCGATTTGCATATCTTTGTGCAAGCTGTCTGGTTCAGAGGGAATGTGATCCACTTATCTGGTTTCCTGTCAATTAAAAGAAAAGTAAAGAATGTGCCGTGTATAATAATGCAATCATTTTATCTCCGTGCTTAGCTCGAATCTTGTTGACCTTTGTCACAATTGTATGGAATCCAGCTACATTCCCGTTATAATTGGACTGACATACTTTCTCTCTGTAACAAGTCGGCAGGGGTATGTCACTGCATGCACGTTTGGGAGCAAAATGTTTGTTCGTCCTTTCAGTGTTGAAAGGGTGAGTGCATTGAAATTGTTTCACAAGATGGAAGTGGCAGTAGTATATCCATTTATTTCATGAGTACTTAATCAAAACATCAATGCCAGAAAATAATTCCATATCTGACAAAACGAATTCCATGGGCAAACGCAAATGCAAAACAGCGTTTTAACACATTTTATACGAACACGATTACTGAAATACATAGGGACCATACTTATCATGTTTACACGTGACGCGGTATCCTAGTTGAGACGATCACTCGCTGTTAATCTTACTGAACACGGTTGCCTTAAAGCACGTTACCTGATAAACAAGATCACATCGATACTATTCAAGGAGAATTCACGACAAAGAAAGAAGTACATGCACACGCTAGCATGTCATCCATGTCCTTGTTACATACGCCTCCTAAATCTAAACACCTCAGCGTTCGTCTTTGTCAACGAACAGGTGTGCTTAGCTCAATGTATAAGTGTAATATCAACTGTCTCTTTAAAATGTTATCGCATATGTGAAGTATCACGTGTGCACAAACATTAAGGTCCCAGGTGATAGCAGGCTCTCATTCTCGCCGAGCATGTATATCAAGTAGCAAGCTGACATGAATGGAGATCAGTAGACGGCAGTGTGTACTGTTGAGGGACTGGATTACATGCTCGAGGTTTATTTGAATAGCTAGTAGCGTATCGTGTTAGTGTCGTAATATGTATGCACACACATCTGACTGTCGACACCACAACCCACGTGGATGCAGAGATGTGCAAACAAACATCACAGATGATCTGTCAAGGACGTACGTCAGTTGTTCAAACTTCATACCAGACAACACGCTTGATCTTTCATATGCATGCTTCGGTTGCCCAACCATATACAAGGAAGCACCGATGATCTTTCACAAACACACGTACCCGGATCACACACACGATCTCAAGATAAATCTGGATGTCAAACGTGTGTTGCTCCCATTTCACTGATACAACAATTCACTGATTTCACACCACAGAAAAAGCGAACTTCGAACTTCGAATCAACACATACATACCTCGGTTCTCTTACCCCATACCAGACAGCAGGTACGAAATGACACATACATACCTCGGTTCCCTTACCCCACACCAGTCAACAACTACGAAATGACACATACATAGCTCAGTTCCCTCACCCGATACCAGACAACAACTACGAATTAATGCATACATACCTCAGCTCCATTACCCCATACCATACAGCAGGTACAATTTATGACATAATACCTTATTTGCCGTACACCGCACCAGACAGCAGATGGACCTGTCACACATATATCTTAGTTGTCACTCGTGATTAAATATACGCCAAATACATGTACAGTCATACGAAGTCATACACACACTATGTATACAAGTTAATAATACTCACAGGCTGAATGTTATCAGTGTCGGTGCAGTGTACTCCCGTGCCCAGACTGCGCTTGTAATTCAAGGCTGCTCGGCCACTGCAATGCGCAGTAACAGCTGCAGTTAAAGGCGTGTGTATTCATGTAAATCAAGCCTTTTGAAACATGCACTTGGTGGACCCACTACGCACTAGACCAGAAGAAATCGACGTCAAAATAAAATAACCTAGACATTTGTGATAACAGGCCAATTATTGCAGAAAATTGTTCACATGTGTCTATTTATCATGTACAGAAAACCCAAGAAAAATCAAGAATGGGGCAATACGTGCCAAAAAGGGACCAAAGCTTTGTTTTCAGCAAACTACACAAAGGCAGTTATAATCCCTTAAACAATAGGGCATTAACTTATATACTGTTTCAGCCCAACACAGTAAACACTATAACTTTATCTCGATTTTTTCTATTTCAGGAATTCAACATTTTGCGTATATTTTCTCTTCATGATGAATTCATGAATACACATTTCGTACATTTTCAGATCATGAGAAAATGGTAACTGAATACAAAAATATATATACACAAATATTTCTTTTCATAAACATATGTGAACATCACTGACGGTGTTGGCGGTTGCAGGACAACCTGTTTTACAACATTTAACATTTCCAATGAACTCGCTCCCTTTTTGTTCTCGTAATCCTAAACTTGTGACCTAGATAGATTAGGAGAATACCTCCCCTTGAATTTGGAATGAACTGAATGTTAACCCATGCGTTTGGAATTTTGCAATGAGGGAACCAGGTCTACATTCATAACAATGTCTTGCATAGCCAGGTCCTGGTAGGCAGAGACTTAATGTGATCTTATGGTTCATTCTCAGTTCATCCTCATACCAGAACTGCGACAAAAGCCACAACTTAAAACCCAACGTGTACTTGTAAAAGCGAAAACAAGTTGCCTGACCTCTCACACGGAAGCACATATGATCCCTCACATACACACCTTACTCTACACTTCCCGGATCACAAACACGACATCGTGCATGCATACCCTCAGTTTTTCAAGTCAATTCTGGTTGACAGTTTAGTGGCGTAAGCGTATGTTGCACTAATCTCACTAACAGAACATATTATCATTCTAAAACACATATCTACCATGAGATAACATTGCGACCCTGTTAGAAACGAATACACGCAATCGAGCACATGTTATTCATACATCAAGACACCAGGTTCCCGTCTCATACCTGAACTGCGAACTACACTATTTGTTTCATACGGCGAATATTTAATGTCTGAATGTGTTCAATATCGATGTTGTGTTTATGTTTAAAAGCGTCCTTGTCCAGTGTTTTTCATTTCCCTTTCCTCCTTTCACTTTCTTTGTTTTATGTTCCTTGTTTAATGTACCGTGTTTGTTTTACATACAGGTCTGGTTTAAAAAAAATATCGTATTAAAGCGATAAAGAAACGTTTTCCCAAACCCATACACACTGATTGTCGCAGCTAATGAAGGATGTCTAATGTCTAATGTTGAAAAGGGTTTGTTTCTAGCATTTATATTTAGGTTTTAATTTCACGGCGCTATTTTTTGCAAAACGGTGTTGTGTGAACATTATTTCACTGTTTATGACAATATCCCAGGAATACAAGAACGGACAACATCTGAGATCAAATCAAATTAGACATTTGTATAGCGCTACATATCCAGAGTCCTGCTCATGTGCGCTTAGTCGAATGCTCGTTTGAAGAGGATGGTTTTGAGACAAGATCGGAAACTGTTGATATTTTCCGATTTTCTGACATTTTCAGGCAATCCATTCCAGAGTACAACGCCCGCTCTGCTAAATTTTCTGTCCCCGTATGTTGTGGTTCGGACAGATGGAACATCTAAGCTTTGCTGACTAGCTGATCTGAGTGACCTTCCAGGCTTGTGAATGTTGACTAGTTCCTGGAGATAGAATGGAGCAAGCCCATTAATGAACTTGTAAACAAACACAAGAAGTTTGAATACAACTCTGTCTATTACAGGGAGCCAGATTAAGTCTTCCAGGACTGGTGTTATATGCACATACATATGTGTGTGTGTTATGAGCCTGGCATCTGTGTTTTGAACACGCTGTAACTTATCCATGTACTTCTGCTGTATTCCATAGAGTTGACTGTTGCAGTAGTCGAGACGTGATGTCACAAGTGCATGGGTTAGGCATTTTACTGATGGTGTGTCCATGTACCTGCTAATCTGTCTGATGTTCCTTAGGTGGAAATATGCAGATTTGCAGATGTTACTGACGTGATTTTCCATGCTTAATGTTGAGTCAAAGATGACACCTAGATTTCGAGCATGGCTTTCTGGTTGAACAAACGTGTCTCCAATTTGAACTCCAGGGACCTTGAACTTTGATTTTGTCTGTTTGGAGCTGATGATGAGAATCTCAGTTTTGTCATCGTTCAATTTCAGAAAATTACTGTTCATCCAACATTTGATCTCAGCTATGCAATTTGTTATTGCCTGCAGGGTATTCTGTACAGAAGATGCAGTTTGTGGCTTGAATCCGAGATATAGCTGAGTGTCATCAGCATAGAGATGATAGCTGAGATTGTGGGCTCGGGCTATATCACCAACGGGTATGGTATATACAGTGAACAGGATTGGGCCTAGGACTGAGCCTTGTGGCACTCCAAACCTTAATTCTCTGCTCTCAGACCTTACCCCATCGATGATAACTGATTGCTTGCGTCCTGTGAGATACGATTGAAACCATGATAACGCATCGCCAGTGACTCCAAGACGTAACTGTAGAGTTTCCAAGAGAGTGGAATGGTCTATTGTGTCAAATGCTGCTGATAGATCCAAGAGGACAAGAATTGCCGCTCCCTTGGAATCAACAGCATGCAGAAGGTCATTCTGCACACGCAGCAAAGCTGTTTCTGTGCTGTGACCTATTTTGTATGCTGACTGCATGATATCACCAAGATTGTTGTCCAGGAGGTGTTGTTTCAGTTGGTTTGCTACAACACGCTCTATCAATTTGGAAATGAATGGCAGATTTGAAACTGGACGATAGTTCTTAAAGACATGATTGGTTCCAATGTTGGCTTCTTTAAAAGAGGTGTTATTAGTGCTCGTCCGGGACAAGCCGACTGGAGGTTACGGAAAGGGGCGAGTGGTGACGAATGCCTGTTTATACAATAAGCCATGGGACAGAACACGTTTTAGTTGGACTTTGTGCAATTAAAATACCGATATCTTTCTCAGTGGTTGGTGCACTATGTCAATGTATGTACATATATGACTGTCTCCTCACGAGCGCACATTGGTCACATTGATCGCGAGATGTACGATGTTAAGAATATTGTCCGTGAAGAAACTGATGAAGGTATTCGAATGGTTGATCGTTGGGGATTGTGAACACTTGTGGAGCAGAGTAAACCAACATGGTCGGAATGAACAGAATGGTCATAGATGAAATCATAAACATTATTTCATTGGTCCTTGTAATCAATAAGTCTAAAGTGTGTCCATTTTTGTGAGTTGGGTTATTTCAGGGTCATCTACAATAGGCAGGTACATATTGTTTAGTACGCCGATTAGCAAAGCATACTCCTAAACTATACCTTCCCAACTCATCAAATTACATATATCCAGATGTATTAATTTTAGCTCATGTTTTATCCATTCTTCCTCGACAGGTCTCACTAAAAAGTTACACCACCCAATACCTACCACCAGATACGATGTATCACATACAAACGATATATCACATACATAATTTGTTTACAGGTCCCAAACAGAGACATCAGGTTAGATCTTTCATATACATACTTCAGTTCACAAACCCCATTCCATACAGCAGATATGATCTTTCACATACATACCTCAGTTTCCCAACCCATACCAGACAACAGCTACGAACTGTCACATACAGTACAACCAGAAATTGTTGAGAATTTAAAGATTGTAATTTGTTTATTTGTTTCACTCATTACTCACGTATTAATTGTGAATATTAGCAGAAAGACAAAGACAGGTGAACAGTTAGTATTTTGTCAAGTCACCATGGGCAGCAATGCAGGCTTCAATGCGGCGGGGCATACTACTGATTAAAGAAGTTAGAAAGTCGTGGTCCATGCTGTCCCAATATCGGACCACCTCTTTTTTCATTTCAGCAATATTTGTCATATTTTTCTTATTGACACTTCCCTTCATAAGTCCCCAAACATTTTCTATTGGATTTAGGTCAGGGCTATAGCTTGGCCAATGTAATAATGTCATATTTTGGGTCCGAAACCAGGCCTGTGAATGCTTTGAACGATGTTTTGGGTCGTTGTCCTGCTGGAAAATCGTAACATTGCCATAGAACACGTGAGCAGATGGAAGTAAATGTCCCTCGAAAATATCTGTGTACCGCTCACTGTTCATACTCCCTTCAAATACACAGTGGGGCGTTGCCCCTAACACAGATATGCCACCCCACACATTAAATTTCGGACTGTACTTTGGGCGCTGATACAAAGGTTTTTCAGTTTGTTTGGTCCAGAATTTCAGTGTCTTAGGAAACAGCCACACAGAACTTTCATCTTAGAAAATCACATTGTCCCAGTTAAAATGTCTATGCTGTAAGCACCAGTTCAACCTTCGCTCCTTTTGTTCAGGTTTCATGATCGGTGATGGAATTCCTCGACTTTTCTGCCAACCCATTGCATGCAGCTCAGTTCTAATTCTCATCTTACAGACAGACACAGTTCCTCTATCAATCATATCCAGCCTTAAGTTTTTTAAACTCCTTCGTTTGTTTTTAGAAACAAGAATACCAAGCCGCCTCCTGTCACCGATAGTCAATTGTCTAGGCCTACCTGCGCCTCCCTGGTTCTCAGTGCCATATCCATTTGCAATATTTGTCAAACACGATAAACAGTCGACAAAGGGATGCCTGTTCTACTTGAAATCACTTTAGTTGATCTGATGTCCTTGTTATAATACCCTAAAATCAACTTCCTCTTCTCTAAGTCATCCATACTGAGGATCACTGAAGAAAATGTCGTCTGCTAGCAAGTAAACAAAGGGGGATAACTCTTCACAAACTAATGAAAAGGATTAACGTAGTTGTCTCTCTTGGATGAAACCAAGCACTTAATAGCTGGTCAAGGTTGTTTATACTAGAAATCCAATTAAAACATATTCCTAAAATTCTCAATAATTTCTGGTCATACTATATATACCTCAGTGCCTTAACCCATACCAGACAACAACTACAAATTAACACATACATACCTCGGTTCCACAACCCCATACCAGACAACAACTACGAATTAACACATACATACCTTGGTTCCCTTACCCCATACTAGACAGCAGGTACTATCTATGACATAATACCTTATTTGCCGTACACCATCCCAGACAGCAGATTGACTTGTCACACATATATCTTATCTGTCACTCGTGATTACATGTACGTCAAATACATGAACAGTCATACGAAGTCATACACACACTATGCATCGAGAAAACCTTGAAGACCTAAAGATACTAAGACCTGATATATACACCTATATGTTCTGAAAACACATACATTCAACGAATCTATTCAATATTTTCTATTGCAAGTGAAAGTGAAAGGAAATATTATATGGATATGAAGTTAATAATACTCACAGGCTGAATGTTATCAGTATCAGTGTCGGTGCAGTGTACTCCCGTGCCCAGACTGCGCTTGTAATTCAAGTCTGCCAGGCGACTGCAATGCGCAGTAACAGCTGCAGTTAAAGGCGTGTGTATTCATGTAAATCAGGCCTTTTGAAACATGCACTTGGTGGACCCACTACGTACTAGACCAGAAGAAATCGGCGTCAAAATAAAATAACCTAGACATTTGTGATAACAGGCCAATTATTGCAGAAAATTGTTCACAGGTGTCTATTTATCATGTTGAGAAAAACCAAGAAAAAACAAGAATCGGGAATACGTTTTTGAGGGTGCCCAAAAAGGGACCAAAGCTTTGTTTTCAGCCAACTACACAAAGGTAGTTGTAAGGAGAAACAAACACCCTGTCAACTGTCAAGCTGGTGTCAAAGTGGACGGAATCTGGGTATGTATGAACATAATTGACGACAGACACTTAGATCTACTACCCATGTTAATTCATGAATACACATTTCGTACATTTTCAGAACATGAGAAAAGGGTTACCGAAGACAGAAATAAATATACACAAATATTTCTTTTCTTTTCATAAATATATGACAACATCACTGACGGTGTTGGCGGTTGCAGGACAACCTGTCTTACAACATTTAACATTTCCAATGAACTCCGACCCTTTTTGTTCTCGTAATCCTGAACTTGTGACCTAGATAGATTAAGTGAATACCTCTCCTTGAATTTGGAATGAACTGAATGTTAATCCGTGCGTTTGACATTTTGCAATGAGGGAACCATGTCTAAATTCTTTATATACAGGCACAATGACAGAAATAATCTTTTGTTGCGTAACAATGTCCAGCATAGCCAGGCCCTGGTAGACAGTGACTTAATGTGAGCTTATGGTTCATTCTCAGGACGTGGACGGTTGATAAATTTTGCATTAGCAGGACGTGGACAGATGGTGTATCTTTGATATGGTCTGTTGTTTTTGTAAGGAATTAACTAGTCGGGAAGTGTTAAAATGTGAACTGCGTTATCCATAATTGTTAAAGTTTCATGAACTCTGTTCTGTTTTCAGCGTTGAATGATTTCATACAATACGACACACCGAAAAGTATACATCGAGAGGTGAGTAAATATACTCAAACGTGAATCAGTGTCAAGAAATTGTACTATATGATTCTGACAAAATTATGGCAAACGTACAGTTAGATCACAAATTTCCCAAAAAGGCGAAATGCTTCAACCTGCAAGAAATAAACGAGGCCACCAGGAAAGGCCACTAAACCGTGGGGACATCATTGCCACTGTGTTAGCCGACATCGTGTCTTATTTATTAAAATTGTAAAAAATAAATAATAATAATTGTTCCTTTCCTTATAATTTCACAATTTGGTATTGCCCGAAGTCTTGTAATCACAAACTATATCTATTGTCTGGCGTTAATTAGCTCAGTAACCCATTCGCACGAAGTAGACACTTTTTTCTGGATTTTGTTGTATACACGACCCAGGGTGTACAGCGTACGTGGAAGAAATGTTGAAATATTATTGTCCAGGCGGAGTTTCAGCTAAAGGTTCAATCTTTCCATATGAACAGATATTTTGCTAGATTAGAAATAATGATAGGGTTTGGCGGTGACATCAGATATTAAACTTATGGAAGGCGGGATGTAAATGTGTATATAAGCTGGTCATGCTAACAGACACTGGAATTCAGTTACAACGATTACATTTTCTGAAATATCGAGGTGTTCGACCACGCTCAAATTCCATATTATGACAACCCAAACGGAAGCGAGAAGGAACAGTTTTGAATTTTCACAGTTTATGGAAACCATAAAGTTTGCATAATAGGTCATTTCATGACTAGCATGTAAATCACTGTGTCAGATCTGTTGTCCCTCAAACGTTGCAAAAACAGAGAAGAAATAAACAGTTTACATTTTTGTTGCTGAACCTTTGGAATAACCAGATGCCTCTGAGCCCTAATCTACACAAACAATTTACTAACTTGACCAATTTATCCGACCTTGCTCGACACACAAGCACACCATGTAAAATTTCCATAAAGAAAGCAGGTGAAAACATTCGCAACGAGCGTGACATTGTAGCATGATAACCTTCACCTTATAGTAACCTTTTTAGGGTTTATATTTGGTCTAGGATACTATAATACCTAGAATTTGTTGTCGGGGAATTAGCTTGGGACCACAACACCTTCAAATAACCACGAGAAGCATCGATTAGTGGACAGTCTTAATTCGGTGTATTTCATGAGTCAAATTACATAATAAAACATTGGCAAAATTTCAAACTTTGACTAATAATAATCTCATAATAAGATGAGAGAATGATGAGGTAACTCTTCAGTAAGACACGTAGTACATGTGATACAAATTGCAAAAATAATCTTTTATGTTTATGGGGGCCTTAGTATGGTGATCTACCTTCAGTTGTTGGCGATCTATAGTCCATTTTTACACTGTATTGTCTTCTTTAATTGGAATATTTTAGCTTTGTTCGCTAGTTTTATATTCATATCTGTGATTATCTAGTATTTTTACTGTCCTTCGTAGGCAGGTTTTTATAATATCTATATATATTCTATTTCAATGTCAAATGTTCTCGTCACGATATGGCTGAAATATTGCCGATGTGACGTTAAATTTTAACTCACTCACTCACTCTATGTTTATGGAGGTCATAAATGATAGGCAATACTTTGCTAAATCCAAACAGAATACAACTTAAACAGAATAATAAGAATTCACAAATAATATAAACTTTCAGTCTGCTAGTTGAATCATATGACCACATGTAAATATCTAGACTATCGTGAATTACTAAGATCATATGCCGAACGGCATTCTATTGAAAGTGTTCAACGTATACATAATTAGAGCTGAACGGTACTGTGAACGTAGCAATGGTTGAGCAACAGAATGAAACAATAAGGTCTATGTGCGCTCTCGAGTTTTGCGTGTACAGTATTGTAGCCTCGCATTATATGTACGTTGTTTAAACATTTGTTTATGAAAGGTAGCATCGAACATTTGAATTAAACACCCATAATAATCTTTTAGAAATACATTCGCTGGCATACACTTTGATTGCAAACACTCAATACAATATACAACACGTTCACAAGAATTACTTTGCTTCCACGAGCCCGATTATATGCAATTGTGATTAACTGAACTTATATTATGTCTTAATGTTACTATGTTATACTGTAGACTATTTTGATGCACACTAAATTGTTAGAATAGTGTTACATGGCCTGACCTAACTAGAATACAAATATTTCCTGGTGTACTTAATCAATATTGCACAAGTTAGATTATAATATTGGTATAAACTAGCAGTATGGGACGCAATAGAAAATAGAGAAAATGTGAACAATTTAAGAACACACAATGAATGAAATGAACATGGCTTACCTTCAAATAACCAAGAGAAGCTTCGATTAGTGACCAGTCTATATTCGGTGTATTTCATGAGGGAAATACCCAGAATAAAGGCCGTTATTTATACCACAGATGCTCTCAGAGTTCGTGATATGGTCGCCTGTTCAACGGTCACTTCTTTATACAATACTTACAAATGCTGCTAATCTAAACTGCTGACTATCTGAATCTGGAGATTACCTCGTAGCTTTGGAAGACTTAAGCATGCAGAAATGACTAGAATTATATAACAGTTTTCTATGAGAGCGTGTTATCATAGTGAGTGAGTGAGTTATTATTTAACGTTTCATTGGCACGATTGCAGCCATATCGTGACGAGTACATATTTGTCATTGAAATGTAATATGTGTATATTATAAAAACCTGTCTTCAAAGGACAGTAAAACAACTAGAATATCACAATTACAACTAAAACTAGTGTGGAAAGAAAACTAATAGCACTGTTTGGACAATACAATATACAAAATGGCTATAGATCGCCAACAACTGAAGGTAGATCACCAAACAAGGAACCATGGGAACTTAACAGTGTGTTTCTCCTGTTGTTGTCAACATTGTTCAAATTACCTTGCTTGTGTAAAGGAACTATTATCCCAACAGACCAGGAGGTAGGAAATGTCCCTTTTTCTAAAACTAACTCAAGATAAGGTAGTAGAAGATCAGCAGAGTACTTGAAAAATTCTGGAATTAAATTATCTATTCCTGGGGATTTGTTGAGTTTAAGGTCGTTTATGCTATCTAAGGTCTCTTCTCTGGATATTGGAGAGTCAAGAATTTCTTTTGTAAGGTCACTGTTTGGGTCATCATTTAACAAAAACTTATGGTCATCACTTTCAGTATTTCTCTCAATATCTACATTTGCACCAGAAAACAATGTTTTAAAGTGGTGAAACCACTCGTGTGTTTGGATATTGCCTTTTGGAACTCTCTTTCTATTTACATATTTCAATTCGTACCAAAATCTTTTGGAGTCATTAATGTTATTTTCTCTTTTATTCTGTTTCTCTTTATAATATGCAGTGCGTTTCTGCTTACACAAATCATCATATTTATTTCTTGATAGATAATATTGTTCCAATGATGATATATCTTTACGTTTTCTAAACTTGTTCAGTGATTTGCAGAGTTGAGTTTTAAGTTTTCTACATTCATCATCATACCAATCATTAAAATAATTTTTCATATTTCCACACTTTCTTTTCATATCTGATGCTGCTAGACAAAGGGCGTCTACAATAAAGTCAACAGAGAATACCACACGAGGTCTCATTAAATACGATTTATACGAAACGAGTGTCCTTCCTATGTTATCTGACCGAGCGAAAGCGAGGTAGAAACCATAGGAAGGTTAAGAGTTTCGTATAATTCGTATGTAATGAGACCGCGTCTTATTACCCGCGTCTTACATGCATTAAATTGGCAAATAGCGTATTTATGTTATTGTTATGGTTTCAAACCGAAACCGGTTTCATAAAGAGGTTGCGGAAGAATTGTGTACTGTAGTACACTTTTTCATGACGTCACAATGTATTGACGTCACTAGCCATTCTCGTCTGTCTCCTTGGTAACCGACGTCACGATGCATGTCAGTTGTCACCGCCTCTCGTACAGCCTCCTACAGTAAACTACTCCGTAGCACCCCGTTTCTTGGTTTGCAACTGCTTTACCAGGCTAACATCACTGGTGGAAACATTGCGTTTATGTTTTTCGACGGATATAATGTCTCAGTTCGACTCACAATTAAACAGCGACACGGCAACGTTCGCAATGCTTACATTCCCACAATGCATCTAAGTTGAAGAATGAATGAATTCACGTATTGGTTATGAATGGACAAGTAGTTCCGTCACAACGTGACCTAACTGAGAGGCCATCGGTTATCCAATCAAATCGTTAGAATCTCAGGTCAAGTCGTTACGACACAGGTCAACGTGTTACGACACTCGTGTGACGTACGATATTAGTATGCAACTACCCATACGTTGACCATGTGGGTAATAAATGCTGGTATCTATACATATAAACGCACTATCGACTGATTTGTCTAATAGATTTTGCACAGAATCTGATAACATCTTTTGTCTAAAATATTCAAGTTTGTCATGATCCCAAACAAACCTGAAAGCATTATTATATTTGTTGTTATGTGTGCATGTACATGATTCTCTAACATGAAGCGCACGTAATTTCATAGTCACCGGGAGATGTGCTGACTCAGTCCGAGATGGTATCGCAAAGTCAGTTACATAATCAAACAGAGACGCAGAGGAGATAATATTGTCTACCACACTTGCACCGTTAGTACCAACGTCAATAAAATCTCCAATGTTAGAGTCGGAACCACATCGCCCGTTCATTATGTGAATGTTAAGTACAGCGCAGAGGTCAAGGAAATATCTACCAAAGTTGTTTATTATCTTATCGGTAGAGTCACGTCGTAGATTAAAATTGTCACATATAGAATCTAATACTGGAACATTTTGATTTTTAACTTGTTCAATTAAATCATCTTCAACAAAATCTGCATCGGTACCTGTTCGGGCATTGGAGTCTCCACCGCATAAGATAAAAATATCTTCAGAGACAACATTTAGTATTTCTAGGAGGCTATCTTGACACATACTGATACCATTTTTACAAGATAATGATGGCTTGTACCAGGTAGATGATTCTGGGTGAACATAGGCACATGCATATAACAGATCATGATCTAAACCAAACAGGTTTTTATCAAACATAATAAATACAGCATTTTCAGTTATTTTTTACCACAGTATACACTTTTCAAATTCCTTCCTTATCAAAACAGATATTCCACCAGATAGTCTGCCAGAGTTGGAACTTCGTTCTGAATGTTTGGAGATAGAAAAGTAGCCTGAGAATACATGTTCTAAGTCTAAGCCATCCGCCCAAGTCTCAGTTAAACCTATTATATCAAAATTGTGCAGGTATCTAATAAACGTTGTTTGAAGATGTTCATAAATAGGTCCTCATTGCCAACTTCTTGAGAAAGCCATACATGACCGAATCCGTATCTAAATAGAAGATTCCGTATGTTGTTTGTGCAATTGTTACGTCTCCAGGCTAATATCGATAAAAGCAAATTATAACATTGGTATGGGTATCTGTTCGGAGGCAGTGTTATCAAACGGAGCCAATACTTGACACATTTTCACATATATATACAGTCCATGAAGGGTTTCTCCCTTATATGCTATACAGTTTGATGATGTATACCCTTGCCCTAAAACGTATTTGTAGAATTTTCTTTGAACTAGATCAATATCATCACGTTGATTGAAACCCCATATTTCCGCTCCATATGTAAGAATCGGCACAATTTGCATATCAAATATATTGAGAGCTTCGTTTACAGATATATTCAGGCGTCTGATGAGAGCTTAAACTGGGAATAACGCTTTACTGGCTTGGCTCGATAATGTTCTACATGCTTTTGTCCAAATAAGCTTTGGCGTCATCATAAGTCCAAGGTACTTAAACACATTTACAGCTTTTATAGTTTTCCCTTCAAAATGCCACTTCTCGGATTTAGAAATAGGTCCACCCATTTTGAAAACCATAACTTTTCTTTTTTCTATGTTGATTCCCATTCTCAAGGAGTATTCAGATCACAGAGTCAGCAACCAGGATGTGATCGTCAGCGAATAACAGTGCAATTATATTCAACATTTCTTCTGATGCATAAGTTCCATCTTCAAACTTCTTATTTACATGTTTGTGTAATTCTTCAATAAATAGCGTGAACAGGACTGGACTCAACGAGCACCCCTGTCGAACACCACACGTACTTTCAAAGTAGTCAGTGAGCTTTATCCCGTATTCTACAATTACTGTTTGCTTTTATGTCGTTATACATACTTTTGATAACGTTGAAGAATTTTCCATGAATTCAATTTTGCAGCAGAACATATAGAAGGAAGTTCCTATTGACCAGATCGAACACTTTGCGGAAGTCAATAAAAGCGCAATACGGTTTTCCTTTCTTCTTGCTAATATACTTTTGTACGAGGCACTGCAAAGTGAAATTACTGTCAATTATGGAGTGAGTTTTCCTGAATCCTCCTTGGTGTTTGCCTACAAGGTTGTTCAGTTCGATGAAAAATTCTAAACGTTTGTTTAGGATACGAGTGAAGATTTTACACATAACGTTAATAGTGAAATGCCACGAAAATTATTTAGGTCGTTGGTACTTCATTTCTTATGGATTGGCATAATCATTCCTTTTGTCCATGAGTGCGGAAAGTCTCCAGTTTGAAGAATTTGGTTGGATAAGATCGTTATATATGGGGTTAATATATGTATAGCTGTTTTATAAAACTCAGAAAGTAATCCGTCACATCCAGAGGATTTTACTGATTTGAGGAATAATATTGCATTCATAACATCTTGTTCTATTATATCACATGATAAAATATCCTCCACTTTACACTCATGACATGTTGCAGGATTGTAGTTACCAAGGAACTGTGAGACCTCGGTCACGTGACTGTTGGAGTTTGTATATGGCGATACTGGATTAAGTAGCTCTCTTAAGTAATCGAACAGTAATCAGCTGTCTGCTGATATGACATGTTCTGTTGATCTTGTTGATGTATGCTTCTTAATTAGTCACCAAATTGTTTTGCAATCATTTTCCTTTATGCTGAGTTTATCATCGTTGTTATCTTATCATTGTGGTCTGATTGTTTTTTCTTGCATAAGCGTTTCAACCATTTTTAGCCTCTTTTGACAATCCATAATGTTCGGCATTAGAAGTACCCCTAAACTGATTAAGAAGTTTATATTATATTTATATATATCGTCGAACCATTCAGCTGCTTCTTCTTGTTTGCAGATACACGTGTAGGCAATTTCATATGATTCCCACATTGGTTTAAAACAGTTTGCAGTATTTCTGTACCCTTTCGTCATATATACAGAAGTTGAATTCGTCCAGGAGTTCCAGCACAATATTTGATTTGAGTTGTTAAGGAATTCTACACCTTTGTCTTCATTCCATTTGAATTGTGTTCGTATCGTACAATTTACATGTTGCATTGGTTTGTCACCAGATTGTACGTTTGGAAATATGTTGCATATAACAGCCTTTAATGACATATGGACAGATTCTGTATTGCTTACAACCTCAAAGTCCTTTATTCGAGAGAAAAAATATTATAATTATGCACATATGTGTGACAAGTGAGGATAAAATGGAATAATTGCACGTAAACTGCACCACTAAGTCACGATAAGGTGACATTGACACTCATCATCTGTGCACACTATATATGCTATACCGTCAATGTAGACATCGTTCGGGTAGGTTTGCTGCGTGCACACTATATATGCTATACTGTCAATGTAAACATCGTTCAGACAAGTTTGCTGTGCGGACACTATTGATATTTTTTTATTAATTGAAACTACGACAGAAAACTAGAATTCATTTTGTCATGTACAGTAATTATTAATCTAAATGTGTACTTTCTCTTCAGAATAAACAAGTTGATTTCTCACTTCCTTATGCATGTCGAAATATTGTTCCTAAAAGCTGAAAGTTTCGTAAAATCTTATGACGATCGTTCATACATTAAAGGGCCACACTGCAACCTTGAATAATATAAAAACGGGGGATGTTTCTACAAGAATTTTCTTATGTGGAAGCATAATGTTGGAAACAGTCGCAATTTGATCAACTACTCAACCACAAAACCAGGAAGGAAGAATAAACGCAACCTTATGGCCAATGCACTCTAACTTTTTGCTCAATTTGTAACAACAAAAACTTTACATAAATTGACAGCAAAAAGTCCATGAAGTAAATATAGTATGAAGTTTCCAATGACCTAAAGTTTAAATTATGCTTTGCATTTTGATGTTGCAACATATTAAAATCTTCACAAGCCAAAGAACATATATTTAACAATAATTGAAAGAATGATGGCTGCTGCCGTCAAACGGACTTTTAATACACAATGTCATATATATGCCTCACACATGAATGTCATTTTCAATGTACCCCGCTTACAAGCGAGTAACAGTTTCTACAGTACAACCAGAAATTATTGAGAATTTAAAGATTGTAATTTTTTATTTTTTTTCACTCATTACTCACGTATTAAATGTGAATATTAGCAGAACATAACTCCAGATTCAAAGACAGGTGAACAGTTAGTATTTTGTCAAGTCACCATGGGCAGCAATGCAGGCTTCAATGTGGCGGGGCATACTACTGATCAAAGAAGTTAGAAGGTCGTGGTCCATGCTGTCCCAATATCGGACCACCTCTTCTTTCATTTCAGCAATATTTGTCATATTTTTCTTATTGACACTATCCTTCATAAGTCTCCAAACATGTTCTATTGGATTTAGGTCAGTGCTGTAGCTTGGCCAATCAAATAATGTCATATTTTGGGTCCGAAACCAGGCCTGTGAATGCTTTGAACGATGTTTTGGGTCGTTGTCCTGCTGGAAAATCCCAAAAAATCCATAGAACACGTGAGCAGATGGAAATAAATGTCCCTCGAAAATATCTGTGCACTGATCACTGTTCATATTCCCTTCAAATACACAGAGGGGCATTGCCCCTAACGCAGATATGCCACCCCACACTTTAAATTTGGGACTGTACTTTGGGCGCTGATATAAAGGTTTTTGGGCCAGAATTTCAGTGTTTTAGGAAACAGCCACACAGAACTTTCATCCGAGAAAATCACACAGTCCCAGTTAAAATTTCTATGCTGTAAGTAGGTTTCATGATCGGTGATGGAATTCCTCGACTTTTCTGCCAACCCATTGCATGCAGCTCATTTCTAATTGTCTCCTTACAGAGAGCCAGAGTTCCTCTATCAATCATATCAAGCTTAAAGTTTTCTAAACTCCTTCGTTTGTTTTTAGAAACAAGAATACCAAGCCGCCTCCTGTCACCGACAGTCAATTTTCTAGGCCTACCTGCGCCTCCCTGGTGCTCAATGCCATATCCATTTGCGATATTTTTCAAAACACGATACACAGTAGACAAGGGGATGCCTGTTCTACTTGAAATCACTTTAGCTTATCTGATGTCCTTGTTATATTACTCTAAAATCAACTTCCTCTTCTCTTAATCATCCATACTGAGGATCACTGAAAATGTCGTCTGCTGGCAAGTAAACAAAGGGGTATAACTCTTCACAAACTAATGAAAAAAGGATTAACAGAGTTGTCTCTCTTGAATGAAACCAAGCACTTGATAGCTGGTCAAGGTTGTTTATACTAGAAATCCAATTAATCATATTCCTAAAATTCTCAATAATTTCTGGTCATACAATACTTCAGGCTCAGGGAACAAAAACAAACATAGAGGCTACATCAGCCCATGTCACCCTCGAGAACAGTGAACGACTTATAACGTTAGCTTCTTGGACAATGGAATACACAAGGCGAAGAGGGCACTAATGATGTAGCAGCTACCTGCAACAAAACAGTGAACAAATATACACATAGTTATAAAGATATGCACCATGTCTGGTGTCCTCCGCCGTGATGTTGCTGGAATATTACTGGAAAAAGCTTAAAACTAAACTCACTCACTATGATGATATGTACGCAGCAATGAGGCACTGATGACGATTAAACATTTTATACTGAAACAACGAGCAAGCATGACAATAATGTCCGATATTTACAAAATTGTTTCTAGCTTGAAGTGTATGACTTTTTTTTCTCTTCCAGCGAAATTCGTAGTGTGTCTTGAGGCACTGACTGATCAGAAATTAAAGGTAACTGTCTGACAATTAATGGTTTGTTAATTGTTTGACCGCCATTCTTGGACCTGGTGAGTCAGATATGAAGCATACAACTTTATGGATGGCATCTTCTTGTTTATTATTATCAAGCTAACAGTGTAAGAATCTACATCCAAACGTTGCTCTATTCAATAAACGAGAAGATGACATCCATAAAGATGTTTGCTTCATTAATGGTTTCTCATACTGTTTAGTCCAACAAACAGGACACGAACGTTTATGTCTGAATAAAATACATAGTGCACACTTACTCTCTGATCATTTAGTGGACTTTTTGCTTTCAACATATTTTCATCTGGCGGGTTGCATAAAACTCATTTTACTTTTTTTCTTCACGCTAGTACAATTTTTCAATAATGGTGATCACAATTACCTACCTGAGAAAAGAAACGTTAAGTCATACACTCCAGTACTTTCATAAATAAGACCTGAAACACAATGTGGTGGTTCTTCATGTAACATATGTCTCAGTTTGATGATAAAACAGATTAAGGTCATGAAAAAAACTAAAAGCTTTAGTAGTATATACCAAAATGCATATTTGAGGATTTATGACTATGCATGCTTCAGGATTGGTTCATACCTCCACGCACCAGTCAGGTTGTGGGTTACAAGCCGTCTATTAACACATTAAATAACGCATTATCGCATCAACCACTCACACACTGACCGGCAAAACATACGTTCAAGTTTAACCTACTTGCAATAGGTGGTCCAACCATGTAGCCGAGTCCAAAGGAAAAGGAACATATACCATACCCAACGGCCAATTTGGATCGGCCTATCAGCTCAATGCATATAGGACTAACCAATGTGTAAGGTCCCTGACTGTATGTGCCATACAGGACACTGAAAATCATTTGGAGACTGTACGTTTGTGACAGCACGGGGAGTAGCAGAAGGGATACTCCTGTCATTCCTTGTAGTCCAACGTGAAGGATAATGTTTCCAATAGCTGGATCAGAAGAGGCAAAACCAATCAGCAGTCCGGAACAAAGCGCCGGTACACCCATGACAGTGAACAAACTGGCTGACTGTGCAGGTGTACTTCCTCTCAATTCAGCAAAATTTAGTAAATGAACCATGCAGGCTGCTTCCCCAAGAGACCAGAAAATGATACTGAGCAGATACAAGAAAAATCCATTTGTGCAGAACAAGGTTACGCAGTGAGGCATTATCCTAATCCGTGAGTTTTCAGTTCTTGAATCCGAGCTGTGTTCAAGCAGAGATTCTGCCGTTTCATTGCCTTTCCCAGGACTGTTTTCTTTAACAATCCGAGGCAAATTCGCTGGAGAACAATGGTTCTCGTGGCTCTGTTCAAACTTGACGGTCGTATTTTCCACAGTTACAACAATATATTGTGATTGCATCTTCATTGTAGGGTCTCCCTGTGCATCATAAATCTCCCCTGTGTCTTCTTGGCGGGCAAGATCTATTGACATTGACTCCTCTTGCATCAGTGTAGAGGATGGTCGAATTAAAGCTCCAGCTAAGCACACATTGAATGTAATGGCACCCAAAATAAGCAACGCGCCGGATAAAGTGTACATCTCTAACAGCTTAACTGTTAATGGTCCGATTGCCAGCAGTCCCACTGCACCTCCAGACATGCAGATACCGTATGCCACTGGGAGTCTCTTATTGAAGTAGTTGCCGGGAGCCACGCCACTCACGTTAGCAGCCAGACCACAACCAAGGCCTGTGGATACAGATACACACGTTTGCAGATTGCGGATGCATACATCAATGAGTTCTTACGTGTAAAAATTACAGAATAACCAACGAAGTACGAGTGATTAAGGACAGTGTGGAACCAATTAATGGTTTCAGTCCCAAGCTTTAAAAGTTATTGTCAGATCTCCGTCCACTTTCAGAGGTCATTAACTTTCAAGGTAAGACATGTTCAGCCATGTTTATAAACGCGGACCTACTGTTTACATTTTGTAATAACTTTGAATGTAAACGGAAACTCATGGGAATTGACTGTTTGGCTGACCATAATGGGAAATCATATAGATAATCTGACACTATGTTCTTGTCTTGTAAATCTCGAGTCAGTGAGACTGTAGCACGTGCAACATGCGAAAGAATGACGTGGTTTTGTGAATCAAGTCAGTGAGAGAGAAATAGTCCCGCCGTCCAATGAAGATAGCTTGGAGATTCACTAACTGCACACTGTGCAAATATCAAAAAGATATTACACTGCATATTTTATCCCATATAGGTAATAACAAAGTATTGAGCATTGGGTTAATCCTGTAATGTCTTCTACTTGATATATAGAAGCACCATGAAATGTCACCCAAGCGGAATATTACCCAGAAAATGTTTTAGTTACCGCGGTGTGTATTTGTAGGTCAGACTGCAGGATTGGAAACGTTTTCCTATTCATCAAGTCATTATGGACACATGATATTCGATGATGAATAAAATATTTTATGCAGTTATGCATACAAATGTAACATGTATACCTACATATATTCAACAGACAGTTTCAGATATCTCAACTCAATAATGTTGTCAAAATCTATCATACGCATTTGAAGATTATTCTTGTTTGACAAATTTCTTTCAATTTTCAGTTTGCTTTTAAAACCATGGACCAAAGTGTCACATTCACTACTCTGTGCAGTCCAAGTTTACACAACAAGCATGCTGATTCTTACCTGTTATGACTCCGAACGTAAGGATCAAACCAGTGACAGTCCTACAAAAGGACGCAGCTGTCAGTCCTACAAACATCAGTATGCCACCCAGAATACCTGTCCATCTGTTCCCAATTCTGACTTGAATAATTCCTGCCAATGGTCCTGAAAAGTCCTTCATTAGTTTTTTTGCTCCCGCAATCAGAGCAAGATTTAAACAAAACACCTGAAATCTCTTTAAAGGAAGCATGTATGTCTTTTATCATACTGTTTCTCACAAGAAACCGTGATAAATATGCTATATGTTTTGTAGTTGTTGTTTTTTCTGCAAGGAATTTCAACAAGGGAATTATTTCCTGATTGAGCACCAAACAAGGGAGACAAATGTTTCAGAATACTGATGAACAGTCATTTATGTATTACGTGAGATACCGAACGTGTGTCCCTAATATGTACACACTGACCTTGAGTTATTTGTGGCAAAGACTGACGTAGCAACAAAGTCTTTCGGAGTCTTACAAACTCTTGGTTCTTTAAGAACCACACAGATACATACGCATGTTCAAATCAAAGCCAATAAGTATCACTTAATTGCCCAATCCATCTACCTTTCAATAAAGTTCATCCAGATGTACATTACAGGTTTCTGAGTGAGTGAGTGAGTTTAGTTTTACGCCGCACTCAGCAATATTCCAGCTATATGGCGGCGATCTGTAAATAGTCGAGTCTGGACCAGATAATCCAGTGATCAACAGCATGATCATCATTCTACGTAATTGGGCACCGATGACAAGTGTCAACCATGTCAGCGAGCCTGACCACCCGATCCCGTTAGTCGCCTCTTACGACAAGCATGGGTTATTGAAGATCAATATTTTAACCAGGATCTTCACGGGTCTCGTGGTGAATGAGGCGCAAAGCCTCAAGTTTGGCAACAACAGAAGAAACCATAATGATGTGAACTGCCTTCTCAAACGAGTTTGCCACACATCATAAATGTATTTTAACATTCAACTTGAACCTCTGATTTACTCAATTAACAGCAAATACGTATGCTTGTAATCCAGTCTTACCGCACATTGTGAACGTTCCAAGCACCGTTGATCCGACCCACGATACTTTGACCAAATCGCCATCAACTTCTTCCAGAATCGCCGGTGTAATGACCCCAACTGAACAGACCAGAGCGCCATAGAGCACCTCAATAGCAAAGCAAGCAGCACAAACCACCCATGCATATCCGCGATCAATGTCCTTTCGTTGGTGCTTCATGGTTTTATTTACGGAGCCAAGGTGTTTTCAAACTGACATCCAGTGTTTTGTCCTTTATTCTTGAATGTGTCTTCTTCCTCAAAACGTGAGTACGGTTTGCATCTACTTTGTATAGTATTTCTGCCGTGTCAAAGCGGTTCCTGCAAAACAAGCAGCATGCATTCCACAAATAAAGAAGGGATAAGACACGACGTTTAGAATAGTGTTGATTTTTGTGTACATTTTCAAGCATTGATTTGGTGATATTTGCATGTAGACCTCGTTTTGGAAAGTTTGAAAATGTTCATATCTTCATACATAAATAGCCATACCCTTCCATCATCTTGGAAGCTGTATTAAAAATCTAAACTAAATGAAAGTATTGACATTAATAGAATACTTTGTACGGTACTGTATAACGTACAGCTGAAATCACTGTATGGTAGCTATTGTCGAGCTTTAATGTTCTTTTTAGTTTCAACGTTGTATGTTTTGCATGGCGCCAGGGAGACACAAAGTCTCGCAGTTAAGGAAAACAAGAATGGCATCAAAACAATTTAGAAAACAAGACAGTAAACTTGGAAGTGAAGAGTATAATAATTAAAACTCTCAGTTCCCCAAAAACGCAAACCCCTCTATGAAGGTTTCACAATGTCATGGCGGATCACTTGTGTTCGGAACTGGGCGCTGAGGTTTGATATCAGTTTACAATATTCATAAACGCTTACAATACCAAATACTAAAGTATGTTTATGTCTACTATGTATATTTCAAATGTCTGGAGATATGTTGTATCACTGACTGACTGACTGACTGAGTTTGGTTTTACGCTGCTTTTAGCAATATTCCAGCAACATCACGTCGGGGGACAACAGAAATGGGCTTCACACATTGTACCCATGTGGGGATTCGAACCCGGTTCTTCGACGTGACGAGCCAACGATTTAACCACTAGGCTACCCCACCGATGTTTCCATTACCATTACACCATGTATAAGTAATCACTTTCAAACCACATGAGTCCTTTTATTTCGTCAAATTTCTAATTTACATAAACTGATCAAAAACAAAATACATTCATTCCCGTCAGTATAAATATCATTACAAAAGAATATAAACATTTCGTTTCATGAACATACATTGCAAGCGCTAAGGACATAAGGACAACAGTTTCTCAGCGCAATATCATTTTCCACAGATGATATCGCTCATGGGCATAGGAACCAAACATTCCATACCTTATTCCAAACATGAGGCAACACATGTAAATCTACTATTTCACGCAGTGTTTGAAGGTACATGTTCATGGGCATAGAATCCAACAATGCCACCCCATATTCCAAACATGAGTGAGTGAGTATAGTTTTACGCCGCTTTTAGTTATGCTCAAGCAATGTCACGGCGGGGGACAGCAGGAATGGGCTTCACGAATTGTACCCATGTAGGAATCGAACCCGGATTTGAGCGTGACGAGCGAACGCCTTCACCACTAGGCTAACCCAAAACCCCTCCAAACATGAGGCAACATGGAGCTGTACTATTATGTCCAGTGTATGGTGCTACATTTATACCAATAAACTTCATAAACTACGGACGTCGGCGTGACGTATTTGTCCTTAATGACATCAAAACAACACTAAACAGACAAGTCTGTCAATGTGAACCACTGTCCAATTGAGCTCCAAACTTTGGTTACCTAGGGTTTTTTAAAAGTGATTTCATTATGTTTATCCACTCTGCAGGCATGTTTCTGTAACAGTAGGAAGTGATGTTAATTTTCACTAATGTGACAATGGACTAAAATATTTCACTGTCCGTGGTCTATTGGACAGAAGGGGGTTAGTGGGGGCGCCTGATGGTTAAAGCGTCCGCTCGCCAAGCTGAAGACCCGGTTCGATTAATCACAAGGGTACAATGTGTGAAGCAAATTTCGTGGGTTCCCCGGCCGTGGTATTTCTGGAATATTGCTACAAGAAGTGTAAAACCTTACTCACTCACTAATGCACAGAACGTCTGCTTTGGGAACTAAATATCGATGGGTTGATTTCTTGACCGTGTAACACCAAAAGACCCTATTATCCTGGTTTGCGATTAATTTCACAAAAGACAATTGCTGACCTGCTCGAAGTTGATATGATCTTAGTGAGTATCTGGTATCTAACATAGAATTTTAAGCAATATTCATTGCTTGCTCTACACTGTGTAACTAGTTAACTATCGCCAACACTTTTAACCAGTGCTTACAGCGTGCTAACCCAGCGACCGCGCATGTAAGTAGCTTAAATTATGTGCATGGTTTACCTAAGATTGTAAACATTGCTTTAACCACATACTTGTAGCTCAGTGCGGGTATAATCACACAAGCCTAGAGTCCTAGATTACTTCATGGATGTTTGAAAACAAGCTGAATATTTATGACAATAACTCCGAGTATATGTTTGTTGTCAAGGAGGTCAGCGTGGCCTTGAGTCATTTCAGGTCAGAATGAATGAATGAATGGTGTATTCTCATGAAGATCACTCAATAGTGACATAGAGAAAAATACAAATGTACAGATTTGTTTCATGGGAGCATACGTAGTCCGGTTTTCACATAGTTGCTTATTTTTAACACTAGTGCTTTATGCGTACAAGACATGAGGGATATAAATTTATCTAATGATGGATAATTACAATAAAAGTTTGGTAGGAATGAATTTCTTACATTACTTAAACATGGACAATATAACATGAAGTGAAGTTCATCTCCTATTGTGTTCTAACACAGTGTACATAATCTTTCTTCTTTAATAATGTCAGTGACACTACCTTTCCCATGTCAGCAGATTACGAAATCTCGGTGCTTATCTAGATCCAGCATTGTCTCCCAACAGTCATGTCAACAACGTGGTAAGGATGTTACCTCACACCAGGACCGCCTCCGTGGTGTAGTGGTTAGAGCGTCCGCCCGGAGAGCGGAAGGTCGCGGGTTGCCTGGCGTTCGGCATTAATGGGTACAACAAGTACTGGTCGGCTCGGAGTCAGTATAATGTGTCTGAGTGGGATATTCATGCTTCACTGCGGCATGGTATTTCAGTGGGCTAGCACTATAAAACCAGCTTCAGTCTGGGCTAGTACAAGCAGCCGCACATACACATACACACGCATGCACGTCGTCATATGAGCGAAATATTCTCAAGCACGACGTAAAACCCAATTTCACCTCACCTCACCTCACACCATCCTGAATAGTAACTCTTTCTCGCAAGACTGGCTACATTTTAACTCTTTTGGAGCCTGCACTGGCTTCCAATTGAACACAAGGTATCATTCACTGTTATCCTATCTTCCTGACCCCCTTCATGAATATGTGGGGCGGTGGGGAAACATGGTGCTTAAAGCGTCCGTTCGTCACACTGAAGACTCAGGTTGGATTTCCCACATGGGTACAACGCTTGAAGTCCATTTCTGGTGTGCCTTACCATGATGTTGCTGGAATATTGCTAAAAGCTGCGTAAAACCAAACTATGTCCCAGGAAGATCCCTCCGCTCAGGGAAGAAACATTTGCTCCTTGTGCCAAATACTAGGACATTCAAACATCCCTTTCCATACACAGCAGACGTAGCCGGCAACAGTGTACCTCAACACAGGGAACTGTGTACTTTCTGCTTACAATCAAATCCTAGCTTAAAATTTAATATTTCATATGTACTCATGGACACGAATAAGGGAACACATGAAAGTACAAGTGTTCCCTCATTTCTTTCCAGAATTTCCCCAACAGTGCAATACATACCTTATGAAGAAACCTGGAAAAGTATAAAGGAACACTTGTACTTATATATAGAGAATCTCACCCGAGTGTCTTTTAATATCAAATATATCACCACGATAAAGTTACAAATATCCGAGGCTTGCAGAGGATATTTTTACTTTAATCAACGAGTGTTGATATATTTGATATCAGAAGACACGAGGGTGAGATTCAATTTATCATCCACAATCACTCTTCATTAGTTTTCAATGAAAAATGTACATCTCTGAACACGATTCTGCCATTGGACTTGCAGTGCAGCGATGACATAGCACTGTGACGTCATCAAGTTCATGACGTAATAGCATTGTCATGGCTTTGTACAAAATTTACTGTCAAAATGATATCTCCTAGGAGATACACAGAACACAGTGTTGGATGATAAATTATTATATTATATTAATATTACTTATTATATTATTCCTCATGGTCATGCCTGACATGCAGCTAGAGTGGTCGCTGTGGGTAAGCGTTTTGGTATCTCAAGCAATGCTATGTCCCTCGAGCTAAAGGTCACAGTAGACGTCACAGTAATAGTATCAATCGTCCTTTACGTCTTCGTTGCACTGGCTACCGAACAATTATCTACATATTTTAGCGGTATTCACAGAATCACTCCGCCGTTCGTTAAATTAATGAAACATAATTAATCATGATACTTTAATAACTGTTAGCCGATGTGTCCAGCCGTTCACTGCCGCCGACCATGTTTTTATATAACGCGGCGGAAGGGAATCATGGCAGTATAAAAACTAGTAGATGTTTTCTCACAACTAACTGTAACAGTTATCGTCATTCAGAATTTCCTGTCAGATGCTATTCGTGCATAAATAGATACGCTCTGAAGTTCAGGATTAGAATTGGCCTTCAGCAACCCAAGCGTGTCGTAACAGGCGACTAACGGGATCAGATAGTCAGGCCACTTGATTTGGTTGTCAAATGTCATGGTATCCCAGTTGCATAAGTCGATGCTCATGCTGTTGATCACCGGATTGTCTGGTCCTGACTCGATAATTTACAGGCCGCCGCCATAAAGCCGTAATATAGCTTGGTGTAGCGTTAAACAACAAAGCTGCAAAGCAACCATTTATTATTCACTTACTCTATATCATGCTAAGCATGAATAGTAATATGTACACCTGTACTAATGTTATTTATACGTGTTTGAAATGTGCGTATTGAATTTGAATGTTTTCTGATCATTGATTGTTAGTTTTGGACAAACAAGGCGCCTTATGCCACTTGTACCTCATTCTTATTACTTCTTTAGGACCAGATAGCTTGAGACGACGGCGATCTAATGGTTCAGGCTCATAACGCCGACCTTTCGACCAAATTTCACGGTTGAGTGTAATAAAATATCGGCGTCCAGAGACTAGTTTCATTTTGCCAATTAATAAAGGATTACGAGGACAATGAAGGATCAACGAGTTGTTAGAAGAGGATAATCCGAATTATGCGGATGAGAGCCAGCCTAATGAGAAGACGACAGCAGTTCATATTTTATTTATAGTGTACTTGAAGCACCCATCAACAAACTCAGTTTGACAGATTTTAACGTTTTTTCACGATGATTCACATAAGTAAATACATGACATTTTCAATAAATGCATCGCATATCCGATGCTTATTCATGATACATATAGCACACATTCGTTGTCATTCGTTGTTGATGCAGTGAATTTGCAGTCTTTTGCAGTACATATCCAAGATATCCAGTCTCGTTTTCTCTTGTTGACTCTGTACATGAACCTGGCAACAACCAAGTAACGATGCCGTGAGCTGTAGGATGAATCTCTGATCTAACTGATTTGCTTTCGAAATCAATGTTAATCCGTTGGCCGTATTTATACCAAACTATGAACAGTGAAATATACTACCCATCAAAGTTGGTAGTTTAAATGAATTCTTAACAAAACTTTACACACACTTGAACTGATTTATAGTGAAACAAATTCGTAACATTGAAAAGACATGGCTTCAATAAATGCTCTTCACATGCACAATATTTGCACATGCTTTTCAGTAATTTGATGCATGATCCTCATGCAATTCATCTGCATAATGTTTGCAGTTGGTTCCCCAAGTTAGGGGAGAAATCCTCATCTTGGATATATACATATAGATAGATCTTTTGATATCCGTAATTTAGCATAATACATGAACCTAACTTTTCAAAGGAGCTCGATATGTTCATCTAGTGCGACGAGTCCACCTTATTAAACATCTAGAGAGATTATCCGCAACCCTAATTACGCCTAATCAGAACCTAACCTTCAAAGGAAACCGCAGGTCGGCGTCCTGAGACTAGTGGAAAATCGAAAGGTCCGCGTCCTGAGACGACACCAATCTAATTTTATCCAAATGACTTCTTATTGTTGTGCCTTTTGAACATGCACTGTGCATGAATATATAATACATACAAATGGACTATTATTGTCATCTTTTATCGTCAACTGAAGTGTATTGTAGTAGACAAACTTACCCCTCCTGTCCTTGTCGATTGTGTTGGAGCGACGCACCGTACAGTCGGGAACAGTAAACAGCAGCCTGTCGCTATACGCCTTGGTTAGTCTACTGCTGGCTTAGACTAGATGCGCTTGTCAGTGTCTCTCACTGTAATTTAGTCACCCTTTGCTCCGATTTGCATAGCATTGTGCAAGCTGTTTGGTTCAGAGGGAATATGCTCCACTTATCTGGTTTCCTGTCAAGAAAGAAAAGTAAAGAATGTACCGTCTGTGATCATTTTATCTCCATGCTTAGCTCGAATCTTGTTGACTTTTGTCACAAGTGTATGGAATCCAGCTGCATTGGCGTTATAATGGGATTGACATACTTTCTCCTCGTTGCGTCCCTCCGTTTCATTGGCCCTGGTATGGTGATCTACCCTCAGTTGTTGGCGATCTATAGCCTATTTTTATATTGTGTTGTCCTCTATAGTAAAAATGTTTTAGATTTATATGCTAGTTTTACATTTATATCTGTGATGTTCTAGTTGTTTTACTGTCCTTTGTTGACATGATTTTATAATCTATCATTACTTATTGTTAATTTATAACTTGTTTTAGTCACGATATGGCTGAAATATTGCCAAAGTGACTTTAAATTTTAACTCACTCACTCACTCAATCCGTTTCATTGGATGCATGTTTGGGAGCAAAATGTTTGTTCGTCCTTTCGGTTTTGAAACGGTGAGTGCAATAACAATTTCTCACAAGATGAGAGTGGCAGCAGCAATATAATATATATCCATTTATTTCATTACTACTTAATCAAAACATCAATGCCAGATATTAATTCCATATGTGCCAAAACGCATTCCATGGGCAAAGGCAAATGCAATAGCATGTGTAATGTCGGGTGTTTGCAAAAACTTTCTGCATACGATACTCACAGCTTTTTACACCTTTTATCGTACTGACAGACTGAGATTAGTTTTACGCCGCTTTTAGCAATATTCCAGCAATATCACGGCGGGGGACACCAGAAATGGGCTTAACACATTGTGCCCATGTGGGGAATCGAACCCGCGTCTTCGGCGTGACCTTTTATCTTAAAATATGATTATGCGTGAAAACATAAAAGAGGACGATCGTGCTCAGAATAACCTCCGCCATGGGCTATGTATACGCACTCAAAGCTCCTACGACAGCATTCTGTAGTAGCCATTTGGGCAATTTTCCCCATCCTCTGAATATATAATTCAACCATATCCATGTTGCCCCATTGATCAGGGAATAAATCTGAGGTGAGTGATTGATTGAATTTGGTTTTAGGCCGCTTCTAGCAATATTCCGGCGGTATCATGCCCGGGGACACCAAAAATGGTCTTCACACATGGTACCTGTGGTATCGAACCCGGGCCATCGGCGTGACGAGCAAAAGCTTAAACCACCGGGCTACCCTAAAGCCGCGTTTTTTGTAAGGGATAGTTGTCTGTACAAAATCAAAACATCAGATGTCCAGGCATTATGCAGGTGTAATTCTGAGATTTCAAGGTTGGTTTTTAGAATCGTCGTGATGAAAATTCCATTTGTCACAAATTAGTGAGTGAGTGAGTTAAATTTTAACGTCACATTGGCAATATTGCAGCCATATCGTGACGAGGACAGTTGATATCAATATTTAAATCAATAAATGTATAACTTAAAAACCTGTCATCGAAGGACAGTAAAACTACTAGAATACCACAGCTCTTAATTTAAAACTAGTACGCTATCATAAAAATATATCACGAGAGACAACAGTACAATATAAGAACGGGATATAGATCACCAGCAACTGAAGGTTGATCACCATACTAAGGACCATGGGGTCACAAATTAGTACCTTGAATATGGAAAATATAGCTTTCCTTGTAAAGGCCATGGTTACATTCTGAGAGAGATGATTTGTGGTGCTTATGCTTGACTATGCAAATGAGACTTAAAACAATGAGACTTAGAACAATAAGTGCTGATTTGTGTTCTACTTCCTCGCTGAGTACTCGGGCATTTTCAACTAATACAAAACGGCGTGTAAAGCATAACTGACCTAACCTCATCTCATAATGATAACCATTTATCATGGCGACCGATCTGAACAGCCACTGTCTAAATGACCAAGCAGCCATTGCATGTATATGTCGCCATTGTTTATAAGACTCTCATCCTCAGTTAACACCGCCATAGCCTCAGTTAATCCTCAGTTTGTGTACATTGAATGTCATCCATCTTGAACGAGCTATCCAACTGATCAATTACAGTTGTATTTATTCATGACCGTCTATGTCAGGCTGTATAAACTTTGTCAGAAACTCAAGAAAGATCTTCATGTAAGCCTAGCTAGGATTCAGCCATCACGCCAATACAGCCACCAGTAAGTGTTGATCTTGCACCTTGTAATGTGGTTGTTCTAAATACACATGTCTACGTATGTGAAGCAACCTTGTATATACTGCATGCTACCCGACTCGATATCAGAACCTCCTTCCAAGAACAACACATACCAACTGCAAATCGGTATGAGCAATACCAATGGGTGTATATGTTACTATGTGCGTGTGTTTGTTTATATGAGTATGGGCGTGAGTGGGGGCCGTACGTTATACCCCCTTGCTTTTTGTCATTAAACATTTCCATTGTCGCCAGGTCTTACGTATGTACATGCACGTGGGACTGTGACCTCCCATCTTATGGTGTAATTGCTCTACCTTCAAAACCTGACTTGTATGGTCAATCTGGTCGTAGATCATCGACAGAAGAGGATTCACTGTACGGCCAGTAGTAGCGTTGTCCAGACCACCTCCTCACCACGGACTACGTCGACGAGGAAGAGTGAGTGAGTGAGTTAAAATTTAAAGTCACATCGGCAATATTTCAGCCATATCGTGACGAGAACAATTAATTTTCTACATAGTAAGTAATGGTAAACTGTAAAAACCAGTCAACGAAGGACAGTCAAAATAACTAGATTATCACAGATTCGAAATTAAAACTAGTAATTAAATCTAAAACATTTCAACTATAGGGGACAGCACAATATAACAATAGGCTATAGATCGCCAACAACTGAAGGTAGATCACAATACTAGGGACCATGGGGACTTACAGTACCTTTGCTACCTGCATGGACCCTAGTTGGATTTACACCTCCTTCAGCCATTGGTGATGGAAGAGAAATCTTGCAATAAATTAAAAGCACACATATTCTACGATTAAAAAGGTGGCAAGTTTAAATTTACTTTAAATGTGTTTGGGACTTACGTACCCTCTCAGGAGGACAATTATTTTACGCTACTTCAACCCCTTTGAGGGTACAGCCACTAACAATCTCAGTTACTAATCTAAACTACCAACAATAAAATATTTAGCTATTTACAGATCAGTCAACAAATCTAATTCTTTTAAAAATTCAACTATTCAATGATAATTTACATTATAAAAAAGATCCTTCAATGTTTTGACATTGAAATACTTATCCCCTGTGATGGAATATTCAACACAGTCAAGCAGGACATGCTTGACTGTGATTCGTTCATCACAAGGGATGCAAAACGGAGGATCTTCGCCTTTCAATAAATATTTATGAGTATATCTAGTATGGCCAATGCGACATCGCCGCATAATGACCTCTTCAAATCTGGACTGACAACCCAAGTAGGTGTAACCAATGTAGGGTTTTGTTGCATGTAATTTATTAATACCTACTTGGGTGTTCCACTTCTTCTGCATCAGATCACGGATGTAGGTTCTAATGCTAGCTTTGTAATCAGAATATGGGATAAGAAGTGGTATCACAGACTTGTTGAGTGCTGCCTTAGCAGCAAGATCAGCCATGGTGTTCCCAGAAATGCCAATGTGGCTGGGTAACCAACAAAAGACGATGTCGCATTGGCCAGTAGCAAGTTCATTGTACAATTCAATAATTTCTAATAAAAGTGGATGTTTGCAAGAAAGATTTTTAATAGCCTGAAGACACGAAAGAGAATCGGAAAAGATGATGTATTGTTTATATTTATGGTGTTTATTAATATATTTAAGAGCTGTTAATATGGCGTTAGCTTCTGCTGTGAAAATAGAGCTATTAATTTGGTAGTCGAGAAGATATTGTTCTGGATCCAATGACAGTGGCACAAGCCACCGCGCCACCATCCTTGGATCCATCTGTAAATATGGATTTATATGTATTATATTTATTTCTTAATTGACTAAATTCTTGTTTATACTGTAAATCATTAGTTTCGCTTTTTTTTTAATGTGTTTAATGTTAAGTCAACGTCTGGCCTCACCAATTGCCAAGGAGGAGAAGAAAGAAGACGAGAAGGAGATATATTCTCCAGCTCAATTCCGGCAGCAGCAATGAAAGGTTTAATTCTGTGTCCAAGAGGCGGAACAAGAGAAGGCTTTTTTGTTATACAAATCCTCATAAAGACTGACTGACTGAGTTTGGTTTTACGCCGCTTTTAGCAATATTCCAGCAACATCACGGCGGGGAACACCAGAAATGGGCTTAACACATTGTGCCCATGTGGGGAATCGAACCTGGGTCTTCGGCGTGACGAGCCAACGCTTTAACCACTAGGCTACCCCACCGCCCCTCCTCATAAACAGGGTTGAAGACACAGTTAAATGCAGGGTTAGATTCGTTAGAATATAGTTTGGTAATATATTGTAAAGATAATTTTATACGGCGTTGGGTAAGAGAAGGCTCATCTGCCTCGACGTAGAGACTACCAACTGGAGAAGTTCTAAATGATCCAAGACAAAGTCTGAGACCTTGGTGGTGAACAGAATCAAGTAGTTTAAAGTTGCTTTTGCAGGTTCGGCCATATACGATTGAGCCATAATCAAGTTTAGATCGCACCAATGATCTATACAAGTGAAAGAGGGTAGTTTGATCCTCTCCCCACTTTGAATTGGAGACAACCTTTAACAAATCGAGTGCCTTCAGGCATTTAGCTTGAAGGGATTTAATATGTGAAAGGAATGTTATATGGGGAATCGAAAATTAGGCCCAAGAATTTGCCCTCCTTTGCAACTTTGATGTGAGTGACATTATAAGATAGTTCTGGGTCCTTATGAGGCTTATATTTTGTACAAAAATGTATACAATTAGTTTTTGATTTAGAAAATTTAAAGCCGTTTTCAAGACACCATTTATTTATTTTGTTTAAACATAACTGCAGTTGCCGTTCAATAGTATGCATATTTTTACCACGACAAGAAATATTGAAATCATCCACAAATAATGATCCATCAATTGAATCATTTAAAACCCTTGATAAACTATTGATCTTGAGCCTAAATAAAGTGACAGACAAAATACTGCCTTGAGGGACACCCTCATCCTGATTGTAATGATCAGACAGGGTTGACCCCACTCGGACTTGAAATTGTCTGTCTTTTAAAAACTGTGATATAAAAAGAGGCAAACGGCCTCTCAAACCAAAATCATGTAAATCCTTCAAAATGCCATGCTTCCAGGTTGTATCATAAGCTTTCTCAAGATCAAAGAAAATTTATACAGCATGTTGTTTATTTACTATAGCATTCTTAACAAAGGATTCTAAGCGTACCAAATGATCAATGGTACTACGATTTTTCCTGAAACCACATTGAATATCTGTTATAAGGTTATTGGTTTCAAGATACCAAATTAATCTATTATTCACCATACGTTCCATGGTTTTACAGACACAGCTAGTTAGAGATATTGGTCTGTAATTTGACGGATCTGTATGATCCTTGCCAGGTTTTGGTATTGGGACTACAATGGCATTACGCCATGAAGGAGGAAATCCTCCAGACGTCCATATTTGGTCAAATATATCTAAAAGTGTCATCAGACATGGTTCCGGTAAGTGTTTCAGTAGCTGGTAATGTATATTGTCATCACCCGCTGCAGTGTCATGAGCTTGCTCAAGAGCAGTATGTAGTTCATGTAATGAAAACACTTCATTATAATCTTCACCGTTATGTCATTCGAAATTAAGTTTTGTCATTTCCTGTTGTTTCTGATATCTCTGAAACTCAGGGACATAATTTGCCGATGATGAATTTTTGGAAAGAGTTTCGCCAAATTTATCTGCAATTTTAGATTTGTCAGTTATTAAATTATCGCCATCTTTAAGATGGTGAACAGCAGATTTTGAACCTTTGCCTTTAATTCTTTGAACCATGTTCCATACTCTGGACATTGGCGTACGTGAATTAATTTTGGAGACATAATTTCTCCAAGATTGTCGTTTGTTTTGTTTAAAGGTACGACGCGCCTTTGCATTGAGTATTTTAAATTTATTTTAAGTTATGGACAGTTGGATGATGGCGGAAATAACGCTCTGCCTTTTTCCTCGCTTTTCTGGCTTGTCTACAATCTGTATTAAAACATGGTTTTCGTACATGTGGAGTCGTAGAGGACTTGGGTATACACTCATCAGCTATTTCATTTAAAACGTCAGCAAAAGTTTGAATGGGATAAGTTATATCACTGAAACATTCAGGTCGCAGTTTCGATTTACATATAGTTTGATATAAAGACCAGTTAGCCTTCGAAAAGTTCCATCTTGTATACGATGGGGAATCAGATGGAGTTATTTCTGAAAGGATAGTTGGGAAGTGGTCACTTCCACAAAGGTCATTATGAACAGACCAATCAAATTCATTCAGGAGGTTAGAATCTGCAAGAGACAAATCCAGAGAAGAATAAGTGCCAGTTGCAGGATGCAGATAGGTGCTTGGATCATCATTAAATATTCACAGGTCATTATTGGAAATTAAATCTTCAATTATTTTGCCTTTAGTATTAGTGTTAGTACTGCCCCAGATTAGGTTGTGACCGTTTAGGTCACCCATAATAACACATGGCTTTGGGAGTTGATCATAGAGTGATTCAAGATCAGTCAGCTGAAGGTTCGATGAAGGCGGAATATACAGAGAGCATAAGGTAAATGCTACACCCAGAGTAAGTCGCACTGCAACAGCTTGGAGATTAGTGTTAAGTGTAACAGGGCTGTGAATAACATCCTGTCGTATAAGGATAGGAGAACCTCCAGTGGCTCTATCACCTGGAGGGGAAAAAGAATTATAGGCTTCAAACGGACGTAAGTTAAAATTATCTGTCTGTTTCAGATACGTCTCTTGCAGACAGAACGCTGATGCTGTTAAATCCTGGATTAATAGCTGTATTTCATTAAAATTTGTCCGGAGTCCTCTACAGTTCCACTGCACGATATTGGTAGATAGACCTATCTTTTAGGCGGATTAATTGGGGATCTACCCGCACCGTTTTCGAGGGCGACAAGCTATGTGCCCTAGAATGGACGTTTTCGGACACGTCCATGTCCTCAAGTGATCCGTATTTGCTGTATAACTGAATTCTATTTTCCGACCCTTTTGGGGCTCTGCCACTTTGTTTTTTGAAAGCATCAAGCTTCTGTTTATTTTTGCTTTTAGCAGTTTGCTGAGTATCAGATGACGATGGAGATTGTGAACGTGATTGAGTGAGTGACTTGTGATCTGAAGATGACTCTGCCTGCCTTTCAGATGTACAAGGAAGTGATTCCGTGGTTTGAGATGATATAGCAGGATATAAACACTGTGGACTGTAACTTTTGACCCAAGTCAAGTTTGTTTGACAGCTTGTGGATGATGTAGATACTTTAGGGCTTGATTCAGTTGGTGTTTTGGTTATTGAAGCATAACTTTCTGTAATTTCCGATCTCTTCACAAGTTTTTTGGCGTCAGAAAAACTGATGTTTTGGGTAAATTTGATTTTGTTGATCTGCATTTGTTCTTTCCAAATCGGACAATCTTTTGAGAAAGATGAATGTTCTCCTGAACAGTTGGTGCATTTTAAAGGTACTCGTACAATCTTCAGTTGTGTGTGTCTTCTCACCACAGTGAGCACACACAACGGACAATGTACAAGTATTTACACCATGCCAAAACTTCTGGCACTTAAAACAACTGAGCGGATTCGGAATATACAAGTCAACCTTGATGTTGCAGTAACCTGCCTTCAGTGATTTGGGAGCTGTCGGAGAAGAAAAGGAAAATAGATAAGTGTTGGTTTGAACAGTTTCCTTGTTTTTACGGGTTGTAAAGCGTTTGACGTACAGCACACCTTGGTCTTTCATTTCACTCTAGATATCAAGTTCCGACATGTCAGCAAACAGGCGATCGCGGTCTCTGACGATACCTTTGCTTGTATTTAATGTCTTCTGAGCAGAGATTTCTGGTGTCCCCCGCCATGATGTTGCTGGAATATTGCTAAAAGCGGCGTAAAACCAAACAGTCAGTCAGTCAGTCTGAGCAGAGACAATAACGGGAACGCTGACGAACGATTCGGTGCTCATCAGGCTGGTTGATTGATGTCGTTTAACGCATTCAACCAACAGCGCACCTGAACGTAACTTTTTAATGTTCTTAACCTCTCCGGCGATACCCTGAATACCCTTAGATATTGCGAAAGGGTTCAACTTTAACAGTGTCTTGTCAACAGTTTAAATCACTACAAAACGTGGCCAAAAGTCAATAGCTTTGGACGGTCTTAGGTCATCGTCAATAGGATCAGTTTCAAGAGGACGTTTGGTTTTCTTTGTTGGGCTTTCATAAGCCATGTTTTAGTTTTTAAATTTCATCATCAGGGCCCTTCCACCCACCATGGAGTATCACAAAGACAATGCGAACACAAGCGGGTCTCCGACTTGCAGCACCAAGGATACCCGGATGATATACTCCAGCAGAAAAATTAAAAGGTTAATTATTCCACCAGATTGGCCCATGAGCCACCGCCTTCTGGGCATACGACTCTAGGCAAAAACATGAATGTGTGCATTTGAAAATCTGAAGGTCTAAAAGTTCGTCAAGACTTAAAACATAGCATATTATAATTCTCCAAATTTTGGACAACATTACATAATGAAATGCTCAAGGCTGGCGTGACCAGCTGATTGGTTGAACCGGGCCTATTCAACCACCCGCCTAGGTGAAGTGAGGGGCGAAGTGGTGTGTTGGGCAAAGGATCAGTGTTCCTGGAACCAGTGCCCTCAACCACCAGACTCCCTTCCTCCACCGACACAGGGGCGCAACCCACGGCCAACAGGTTGGTGGACCTAATATACCCCCGGGTCCACAACGGGGGGTCGAAGAGCGCTTAGCGTTACCCAGCACCCACCACGAGGAGGTGGCTCTTCACGGGTGCCTCGACGAGGATGACTCACCATCAGTTCCAGTATATGTATTTGTGACGAATGGGGTCTCGGCTTTGTGAACATTGCTCAATTAGACCCGGTATTCATCCAGTCATCTGATAACTATTCAGCTTGAGTACTTCTTGCACTCAGCAATATTCCAGCTATATGGCGGCGGTCTGTAAATAATCGAGTCAGGACAATCTGGTGATCAACAGCATGAGCATCGATCTATGCAACTGGGATACCATGGCATTTGACAACCAAATCAGTGAGTCCGACTATGTAATCCCGTTAGTCACCTGTTACAACAAGCATGGGTTGCAGAAGATCAGTTCTAACAGGGATCTTCACGGGTATATTAGGAATAGAGATACTCAGAAGGTGCAGATAAGTAGTATACACAATGAGGGTACAGGACCAGGTCCTTATCCAAGGCTTAATTAAAAATTATGGCTTCGATAAGTCCCTAATCCCGTACCCCTATTGTGTATACTACTACTAAGGTGCATGCGAAATTTAATGAAAAATCGGTCAAATAGTTTCTGACATATTGACTTTAAAGTGAGCATGGGGTCGGTCGGGAAAAGGCAAAATGTCCAACTTTTTGTCGTAATTAAGTCTTAATTAATCTACTGAAGTCATCGAGAGTATTCCCAATGCCGTTTTGCTATAGCGTAATCATCTGCCGAGATGCATGCAAAATATCACGAAAATCGGTCAAATAGTTTAGGAAATAGTCATTTTTTAGTGAGCATGTGGTCGGTCGGGCGAAAGCTCGGTAACAATCCAACGTACTTGTTATATATTATCGAGGCGAGAGGTGTTTTTAGCCGAATGAAACGCAGGTCTCGGAAGTCATCACCTCACTACCGTCTCGGGGTTTTCTTTGAGCGAGTGCCGTGGACGAGTATAAGTGTGTGTGTGTCTCTCGGCTCGGCTATGATGATGATGCACGGCCGTCTGACTAGCGAGGCTACAGATGTCTGAAAGTGAATGAAACACATCTCTCGGCAGTTTCCTCCCCGGGCTGTCGTCTCGGTATCACCGAGCAAGCGCTGTGGGCGAGTCGCAGTGTGTGGCTCGGCTCAGCTTGTACAGCCGACTGGCTGGCTGGCTGGCTGGCAACATTATGTTGATTTCCACTAAATCATACCGCATCTCTCGGCAGTTCCCGCGGGTCGACTCGCTGCCGTCTTGGTAGCATGGAGCGATCGCTGTGGTCGAGTCACAGTGTGTATGTCTCGGCTCGACTATTTACCTACAGCTCGCTGAGATGGCTGGCTACGTTATGTTGATGTCCGTGAAACAGTTAATTGTGAATCTCCTATGATTTGTTTGGTTGTCAGAATGAAGGCTTGTCGGGCCTGTTGCTTCCCTTGTTCTATGAATTTTTTTTCTCGTGTTCGCTGATGACGTCGTTTTTACGAGACTTTGTCTGAATCTCTTGTTTCATTCTGTCATAATTTCCGATTTCTGATAGCACCAAACGAAACTCTACCTCGGAGATTTTAGAGTCAGAGCGCGGTGGAAATATGATCATCTATCGTGTTTAACTTCGCTTCAGCCAGATATCTAATTTCGTCATGTTTCAATGCTTTACGTTGCAGTCTGCGAGACACATACTTAAGGGTCAATCCCATCAACCCCACCACTCCGGCTGTTATTTCGATGCCTAGCACCATGGGTGCGGCCACGATGGTGGATAACAACCCGATACCTGCTACGCCTAATCCCATGCTGACTGAAACCAGAGAATCAGTGGAATCTGAAGATGAGATTCGACTACTTAGCAGACTGCGTCAGCGTGTACAGGAGGACGTCACATCCATTCGGCAGCTGTATGATGAAGAGTTGTCCGAGGTTGCTGACCCAGCGTCTGTACGATCGTTCTCGAGTTTAAAGTCATCCCGCTATCGGCACAGAAGCAAAGTTCTACCAAACCTACCCAAGTCTCTAGCTGATGTTCAACTCGAAGGATCATAGACTCAGACAAAAGATGGACAGCAATTATTGTGCATTGATGATGGTGACGACGACAAGATACTGGCTTTTGCTTCAGAGGACATGCTAAACATGCTCCACAGTGCCTCGATTCGATTCGATTGTTTATTCAGTAAAGGCTTGGGCTATATGTCCCTCGTCATCATTTTACACTGTATACATGATAGAATATGGTTATCCAGTGAAATATACATATTTTGTACATTTACAAAGGGAGCTGGACAAAACATTGCGGTACTTGCATGCATAACTTTATGTATTTACATAATTTTGTAATACTATCTTTACATGTGTTACTTAATAATTCAAAAAATTTCAACATACTTGGTTTCTTCCAAAAATAAGGTTTAATCAGCTGTTTTCGATGTACTGTATGTTTTGGGCAAATTAAAACGAAATGGTATTCATCTTCAATTACATTTACATTATTTTCTTTACAGTAGATACAATATCTTTTCTCCCGATCAATATTTTCATAACGCCCAGTTTCAATTTTTAATTTATGACACGAAATTCGTAACATTTTTTAATTCCTAACAGTGTTTGGATGTAAAAGCATCTAAGTATAATTCATATCTAAATTCACTTTTGATATTACTGTATAGCCATAATTTACTACTTGAAGTAATGTCATGATGCCATTTTTGAATAAAACAATCAATTAAGCGTTGCTTAAATTGACAACAAAATGTACTAGCGTCAACACATCCTGGGTCACACCAAACATATCCAAAACCATATATAAATAAAACATTTTTAACATGGAACACCCAGTTTTTGACGCCATTATTACACTGTGACAACAGCAATTCATAGATTACTTTAAGGAGACAATTTGATGTACATTGCAGTTTGAACCAGTATTTTACAACCCTTAAATATCTATTAATATACAAAGGAAAACGACCTAGTTCACCATATACAGCCATATTAGTAACATTGTGATGAACTTTAAGGATATTTTTACAAATTTTAAATGTACACGTTCAATTTCAATTGCGTTTTGCAAACCCCAGACTTCACAACCATAGTGCATAGTAGATGTAACAAAAGAATCAAACAGACCACAACATGTTTTAGCAGAAAGGTGACCATTTCTAATGTTATGGAGCAGAACATTCATAGCTTTTGAACCTTTACAGCTAACAATTTTTGAGTAAATCTGAAATTACCTGTGTATGTAATCATATTACCTAAGTAGTTAAATTCATCTACAATCTCAAGCTGCATAGTATTAAAATACCAATGCTCATCCTGGTTTAATTTTCGTCTTTTGCGGAAAACCATCACTTTTGTCTTCATAATGTTAACTTGTAGGCCCCAGTCACTACAGTATTCATGCAAACTATCCAGAGAATGTTGAAGTCCACTCGGCGATTCAGCAAGCAAGATCATGTCATCAGGAAACAATATAAGGAACAGATTGACATATTCAATCCAAAGACCACTATCGACGTTTTCTTGGAGCTTCATTTCGAGATGTTCCATGAACAAGGAAAATAATATGGGAGACATGACCTCGCCCTGTTTTATACCAACAGTAACATGGAAGTAGTCAGAGATATTACCTTTATATCTAACACAAGCTTTAACCTCGGCATACATAGCCTTTATAATAGTCCACATTTTACCACGTATTCCCAAGTTATGTAATTTAAACAACAGGCCATCTCTGTAGACAGTATCAAACGCCTTTGAAAGGTCAACAAAACAACAATAAAGGCGTGCATTTTCTTGTAGATAGCTGCTGACAAGTCCTTGGAGTACAAATAATGCATCCACGGTAGAATAACCATGTTTGAATCCAAACTGGGCATCTGAAATGACGTTATATTTATCAACCCATACCATAAGTCTGTTATTCAATACAGATGAAAACACTTTTGCAAAGCCACTATTAATTGTGATGCCGCGATAGTTCGATGTTAAATGAGCGTCTCCGTTTTTATGTAGAGGAATGATAACTCCATCGGTCCAGGTCTTTGGATATATACCAGATGAGTAGATTACATTAAACATTTTAGTAATGTCATTAATCATCAGTTCACATGTACATTTGAAATATTCATTTATAACTTGGTCTATTCCAGACGATTTGTTATTTTTAAGATTTCTAATTGCTTGACGCACTTCTTTAGTGGTGATGTCAAACTGCAGTTCATTGGTCATACTTGAGTTCACCGCCTTATCAACATCGTCACGTGATGGGGTGTTAAAAGAACCAGCAATATTTTAAAAATAATTCATGAAGTCATTACAAGAAATGTCCGTTTCACTCATACTTCTATGTGATTTAAAGTAGTTCCAGAATTCCCTGAGCCGCTTGTGCTTCAGTGATTCTCGCCTTTTCGTCTGCATATACGCTTTTATGTTTTCTTCTTCTCACATAGATCGATCCTGTTCGCATCTATCATATTTCTATTAAATATTTTTAATGCATCCCAATATTGCAGTTTATGCACTTCACACTCCTTATCAAACCATTTAGATGTAATATTCCTTTCCCCTAAATATTCCGTCTTATTCACAGTTTTGGTAAACGTCTTCTCAGTGTATGGTCTGGCTGTTTGCACTAAAATATCGGTAACTCTTCCCACAGTTTCACTAATACTATCACCTGTACAGTTCTCAATTAAATCACTAATTTCATCCATCCTGTCCCGTAGACTCTCTCTGTAAGACTCTGTATACTTGTCTTCCCATTTATAATATACATGGGACTGTCTCTCAACACTCGGTGTAAAGAAACTCTGTTTGCAGCAGGCTATTGCTATAGAGAGCGGTGCATGGTCGCTGAATTCATTAAACTCCAGTGGAGTAAAACTTGTTAGAAGATCAAAACTGTCCTCATCTAGAAGTATATAATCAATTGTTGACATGCCATTATGGTTATGGAATGTACATCTGCCTGTTGAATCTTGTTTGAAACGTCCATTTCCTATCCTCAGACCTGTGCTTTTACACAAATCAATTAGCTGACTTCCAAACGTGTTTGTAGATATATCCATGGTGGCTCTAGCTAGCGGTACGTCAGGTACATAATCAGCATCGTCTATAAATTTGTTGTAGGAATCATGAATTACGCTGTCAACTCTTGTCCTCACACGAGCATTGCAGTCTCCCATTATGATGACATCATACTGCTGTTTAAAGTGGTTGTAACCATCTCTGACCAGTTCAAACAAGTTAGCATTGTGTACACCATACATAACAGAACCTTCAGGCCAAATATACACAGCACAAACAACCAAATCCCTACTTAAACCAAATTGCTTCTTATCCAATTTTAACCAGATTAGTGTATTAAGATCTTTTCTAATAATGGACATGCCTACGGATAAGCAGGTCTTAACATACACAATCATTCCTCCACTATTCCGTTTAGAATTCTTCTTTACATATGCACGATGAAACGGTACTGCTTTAAATTGTTCAGTTCAATTTTACTTCTTGTATTAGTCCATGTCTCACTCAAGACCACAATATCATAGTTATCTATTAGTTTACAGAAACTATCCGAGTCTTTCTTAGTTTGTGTCAGTCCATTGCAGTTCCATACCAAGATTCTAAGTCCACCCTCTTCGTGTCCCTACACAGGGGGCTTGTACAGCTGTCCATCGATGTACAGTCGATTGTACACCAGGTTACATCGTCTTCCCTCAGCCCTCTTAGACTTCATAACTTATAAAAGTTGTCGTCTCTGTTCGTTGATTTCGGGCGGGTATTGTTCATTTATATACATCCGTGGTCTTTTCAGCTTGTTTGCGCATATCTTAACAAGATCCCTGTCTCTATGGTTTTTAAAGTTAACCACTATAGTACGCGGCTGTCTATTTCTGAAGTTGTAAACCCTGTGAACCCTGCCAAAAGTCATGCTCTGAACTATTCCTTCCGCTATCTGCAGCTTTTCCTTGAAGAGATTTCTGACAACTTCTTGCGTATCTTCCTCCTCGTCCTCTTCTCCATCTGTACCATCCTCTTTCTTCTTCTTCCGCCTCTCCTCTCCCACACCCACAATGAGCAGGTTATCCCTCATAGAGCGAGATTGTAGATCTAGAACAATATCACGCTGTCTTGCCAGTTCATCTTCCAGTCGGCTTATCTTATCCGATGCGATTCCAACATTAAAACTGTTGTTGTCAATATTGTCTTGAAGCGTACGTAATTGATCACTGGTAGATTTAAAGTTTTCATGCATTTGGAGTCCGAGTGAATTTAACTTGGAATCATTAGATCCTACCATTGTTTCCAGGTTCTTTATTTTTATATCCATGGCATCAAGGCGCTCCAGCTTTTGATTTATTCCTGAAAGTTGCATTTCTACCCTCATCATAAATGTACTCAGCTGACCCATATCCATGCTGGGGGTAGTTGTTTGTATGTGGGTCAAAGCGTGCAAGTTGTGCGGCGGTTGTGAGGCAGCTGTGTACCCAGGCGAAATAGTCCCGGGTGGTGTGTGTGAATGTGTGTGTGTGTGTGTGTGTGGTGTGTGTTCATTTTTATCAAAGTTCATATGTTTGAATGGTTTGGGGGTACATGGGGATGTTGATTATCAATACATATTTTCATACAATACAGCTCTGGTTTGACTTAAATGCTCACTTGTTTTGTTGTTATTCTCCAGTTTTGTTTGTGTGTTTACGGAGCTGTCACTGTTTACATTCGACACTCTATCCCCGGAGTTCTCACTTTGATGGCTTCCTACAACGTTTTTCCGTCGTCCCTTCTTAGTCATGGATACTCAGATCCTTCATGCATCTCACAGTTTATCCATTGTCTCACTGTAACATACACGCACCATCACATTTTCGCAGGGGTAGAACAGGTCAGATGGTGTCCTCCCATTACGCAGGCAGCCAGTTCGCAGACACCTTAAAACAACAACATTTACGGTTCAATGAACAGATGAGCAACTACCTGTTACCTACACATTATAATGGAATAGTCCAAATAAAAACACAAGAAAAAAATCTAATATTTATTTGATAACAAGAATATAATGTTTTTCAAATAACAATGCATAATAGTAGCACAGTAGTTTCAAGTAGATATACCTTTGACATAGCAATATTTTATCTGTATTTATAGATCTAATTAAAGCTTAGTTATAGCAAGTCCAGTAAAGTTCATGTCTTGTTAGCCAAGTTTTATGAGGTTGGCCACCGCATCTAGGAACTGAAAAGGAGATTTCTCGCCGCGACTCAGTGTGTCTTTGAGCCTCAGGATCCTGTTGTCGATCTCTCTGTAGACTTGCGACTTGAAGGAGCAGCCCCAAAGTCGAGTTGTCTCACCTTGGCTCTGTCAGCCATCTTGATCCTCCGAATTACTTCCACAAAGCGAAATATGTTGGGGTGGCGGTGTGGAAGAGATCTGTTCATCCGACTGTGGAAACCTTCCAAGTTGTTGTTGGTCCTTGGTCCTACAGTGTTGTGATGGTTCCAAAGTGACAGTGGGAATCGGGCGTCATAGTCCACCCATGTGACGACCCTGTAATCCTTGAAGTCCTCAATGCGGTCAGAGGCTGGGGAGGAGTCCATGGCATCAATCCAGGTGTCTTGAACCTGATCTTGTGGCAATAAGGCAAGGGCAGTTGATCTCCTGATGAACTCTTTTACTGCTGGATCCTCCTTGTATGCAACTGTGAGACCTAGATCTTGTGTCTTCCTCCACAGGGCTTGGGAGAAGTGGAAGAAGCGTCCCTTGGTCTCTGCATTTGGAAATTCCATCCCGATGGCTCGGATGGTGGCAAGCTCAAAATCTGTCTGTATTTTTGCTGGGGCCAGGGGACGATTCAGTTCCTCCAACACCTTCTCCTTGAGGAGGCGGAACAGTCTAACGTAGGTGGTGGTTTGACGATCAGGCAGAAGGGCAAAAACAAAGGGGTATGACACAGAGTTGCAACGGGCATGTATTATGTAAACCTGATCCCAAAGCTCAGGGCAGGCAGTGAAATTTCCATCCATCTAGATGGTATCGGGTGTCTGCAGCACCTGGAGCTGTTCAGTGGTAGAGAACACTAGGATCTTGTCTTGTTCTCCATCAGAAAGAAGAAGGAAACGACGTCCATCACTTGTCTCTGTCCAACTGTCTTCCAAATCCACCTCTTCGGAGGGTGGTAGGTAACGCTGGCATGGTCTTGCGGCGGTGTCTGTACAGAGAACTGCTGACGCTGGTGAAAGATGGAAGAACGTGTAGGTTGTCTTCCTCCTCTACTGACAGCTGCTCTGTGTACAAGGTCTGCATCTGTGTTGTCTCCTCTCTAGCTCGCTTGCACAGTTCACTGACAAACTTTTGCTTGGGGTCGTCATCTGGTGCATGGTTGTGCTCTGTCTGTGTTCGAAGGAAGTCTCCGACAGTTGAACACCTCCCCGTGCAGGTCTTGACGACGCATCTCCAGTGGGTGCAGATCTGTCTGACCTTATTTCTGGTGTAACCATAACTATCCAGAACAATTTGAGGGGCCCCTCTCTGTGACATCAGATACTCCACTCTCCGCACTCCAGCCATATTGATATCGAACAGATATGCTTTTCACCATTTTATATATTTGTTGAGTCAATTTAAAATTAGTCTATTGATAAAATTAATTAATTAATCCTTGTTTTTAAAAACAGATGTAAAACTCTCTTAAGATCTTTCCTCATACAAAGATCAATTGATACTAAAAACAAAGTGAGGAGAGAAGACAGATTATCATTAATCGGCGACCAAGTTCTGTGTAAACAGTGACAAACCTCTATTCGATAGTAATTGATAGTAAAACCAACTTCGAGAAGAGAAAACAGATTATCATTTAATCACAACAAAGTTTTATTTACACTCAACCAAACCAAGCTTCTCAATAACGAACCTCAGCCTCCTCCACTCACTAGACTGTGGACTGTTCCATTATACCGGTAGGTGTTACCCTAATTAACCTTCTTGCTCAGTGTCTGCCAACTGGGTGTCTGTCAAATGGGTGTCTGTCAAATGGGAGATAACCGGTCAGATCGGTGTATTCACTTCCTGATCACTGGACCGTATCATGTTGTTTTAACCTGTAGGCAGTTTAGAACTGTAGGCAGTATGGGAATACACCTGGTATTCTTCATACTAAAATACTTCGTATGCACATTGATAGAATTAGATGTAATGGTTTAGAGGTTACTGAAGATTATATTTTTTCAACTTCCTTAAAAAAAATAGGAAACAATATACGAAATTTCAAGGACATACAAAGCATTCAAACACAATAGAATAGTTTAAATTTATATTTTAGGTATTATTATATTGTCATGTTTCATATCATGAAACATAATGTATAAACACAAATAATTATACATCCAATACATCCGACATAATTTAACTTACTAATTTGAAGCCTACTGAATTTTAACTAGTTACTTTCCATAATCTAAAGTTGATAATGTTACCTAATCGAATGTCGCGCCTTTGCATCGAATATATATACGTCAGTAAAATCTATATGAAAATAAATACTATCTCTACTCAATGGTTGGAGTTCAATCGCTTTGTTCTACGTATCGAAAAACACTAAAATGAGGACCAATACAACTCGCCAAAGTGTCTATCTACTCCTATTGGTCTTACGTGTATATTTCATACATCGTTACCAGTGTGTATGTTTACAATACACAAACTGTTACATTATAGCTTGAGTTGATAAAGCAGAAACCCAGCATATTGACTGGTCAACGATATAGCCAATAATCAATCTCTATCCAAGATGTTGAGTGACAAAATGTGCTCTTCAGAAATTTCACGCACGCCAGATCACCTGTCCTTTCCTCTGTGACAGGTATCTAATCATACGATTGGTCACAGATAACATATGACCAGCCACTATATTGAGCAGTTGAGATACCGAACGTTCTAATCGGGAAATTTGATGACGCCCTATCACGTGACTCTTTGTTTTATTTCTATGCAAGGAATACGTAGTATACATTATTTATATGTATGTTTGTATGGTCACGTATGTTTTCTGCATTAAATCTAGATGAAACAAAGTGCCAAGCTATGAATGTGCTCTATGTTAGTCACAGACTAGCGTAATAGTACTTTCATTAAAATAATTCGTATACACTAGAAATGTATCGGCAAAAACGCTATTTTCGTCGAAGATGATAAAGTATGTAAATAAATTCTTCTTTACGGTATGTCATTGTCATAGATGTTTTGTCAAATTAAACCTCACACAATGATATGAGAGGGAGAATTTGTTTCTGTGTGTCCCATCTCTTACATATACAGAATACATGCAAATGGTGATAAAATATAAATGTACAAGCCACCAAAGGTCGTGTTGTTGCCCGTGCACCACGCTACCAAACTGTGACACCTATCCTCCAAACTCTTCACTGGCTTCCTGTATCAAGCAGAATTCAATACAAACTTCTTCTTTTTACACACAGCTGCATCTATGAAAACATGTTTTCTCAATATCTTAAAAGCCTCATTCATCTCCATGTTCCAAGCCGATTGCTCCGCTCATCAAACTCCCTACTGCTTACACAGCCTCACGTCAAAACAGCCATGGGATCAAGAGCGTTCTCTGCTGCAGCCCCCTATCTCTGGAACATTCTACCACTCACCCTAAAAGAAATAGAATCTGCTGATGCTTTACAAGAGAAGCTTGCAATAAAATTACATAAAACTTTTCAATACACGATATGTATTCACACCTGCTTTCTTCCAACATATATCTTTACGACACAATTAAACAATCAGGACTTGTTTGTACGACTAGACAGTTTCCTGTCATCCCCGAAACCTGCCAGGGCAATCAGGTGTGATTAGCACTAATTAGTCTCGGCACAGCGAGTGGGCAATCAGCAAGGGGTTCCAGGTGTTGAGCAGTGAGGTGGCTCTCGGGCTTAATGAGTTAATGGGTACAAAAAGGACTGGTCAGCTCGGAGTCAGTATAATGTGTCTGAGTGGAGTATTCATGCACGACGTTAAACCCAATTTCACCTGACCTATGTTAACATGCAGCATGACTAGAGGTTCTCAGATAGCAACACATGTCCTCCTTACATGGCCAGCAAAGGTGTTTCTCCTATTCCTTCTCTCTCACCATACTGATTGCTGCTGCCGACACTGAACTCATGACCAAGCATATACCTGGAACAGAAATGTAATCATTTCTTATGGAAATGTATTCTTAGTACATACATATAACAAACATTTTGGGAACATTTACCTTTGTATTGAAAGAAGTACTTTTTTTATTTAATATGTAAAATAACACGTTTAATTTCCTAACGTGTTGAAATCCAATATTGCAGTTCCTAAGATGAAAACCCTGAATATGTGCATACCAGACATGAAGATCAAAGTCACTGTTACGCGGTCAGGAAACCAACCCAGTGAATGTGGGTTTACGTTGCTCTTCGCTATATCCCAGAAATATCACGGCAGGGGCCACCAGAAATGGGCTTCACACATTGTACCCATGTGGAGAATCGAACCCAGTCCTTCGGCGTGACGAGCGGACACTTTAACCACTAGACTGCCCCACCGCACCAAACTTGGAGGAAGTGACAGGATTGATTGATAATGGCACAATCCGATGTTATCCGGACATAATTATTTTTATTTTGAAAACATCCTCTGTGTCATATGCGAAATTTCACAAAGTCATCAGAAAAACACTTTACCTGCAAAGACATATGTGAAGTCATACACTCCGCTTGACATGTATATCCAGCCTGCAATTGAAACACGGCTATCAGAATTATATTACACAAACATTACCTCTACTCATGGCAAAAATGTTCATAATCAAGATACACAATGTAAATTTACCCTTTTCAGGATATAAAATCAACGTACATGGGTCAGTTATTTAGGTTAGACATAAGGCTCGGATCGTTTAACTACTGCCGGGTATAAGCGCCCGTTCTATAGTGGCACATCAAGATTCAACTGAAGTGATGTTCAAACATCCACAAGTGCAGTGAAGGATTTGTCTAGATCCTTTGCTGAAACAAATTCCTTTGGAAGAAAATAATGGTTAAACATATAAAGGGATCACTGAAAATGTATCATGCTATCCTATTTCACTCACTCACTCACTCACCATGTCCATCCTAATTAAACAAAACGTACTTGTGACATCTTCAAAGAACAGAAGTGAATGTCGAGTTATGAGCTTGAGTAGTGAACATATGTTTATTTATTTGTGTTTTCTACTTAATCAACCACTTGATGGTTTGTTTACAAGGCGCCGTCGTGTGACAGGAATGTATCTACAAGCATGGAGCCACATGCATGAAATATTTACTTATTTATGCAATTGGTGAATGGTTTGTGCTATTGGCCGATGAGGTCAAACTTACCCTATTCGCGAACACATGGTGTTATCATTAATTTTCATGTGTCCATTCATACAACTTTCACAACTATTTTGCCATGTAAGCCCCATAGAATATGTTTCGGCTTATCAATGAAAACTGGCTACTCATTAGCAGGGACGTTTCATATAACATTATAAGTTGTTCACTGGTCACGAGGGGGACATTGGGTTGATGTACCTTCGATGTTTGTTTATGTTCCCTGAGCCCGAACCATGGACCCCGAAGGACCAATGAGCAACGTATTTATCTTACCGAACACCTCAATGGTAATTTTGAACTGTTTTGAACACGGGTATCGGATAATAGTATGGAGTACAAGACGACAAGAAAAATGATTTAGAGTTATCTCCCTTCCATCGATTTGCATTCGCAAAACATCGGTAATTTCCGTACATCATAAGTGATTCAATGTTATTCGAGATAAAGAATTACTACTATGAAGTACCAAATGAGTTCGGCATTCCCAGCGGGGTACATAGAAAATGTTACTCGCTTGTAATCGGCATACATTGAAAATATTAGAAGAGCGCTCAGCCAATCAAAAACGACATTTATGTGTGAGGCAAGATAATTGGTTTAGTGATCACTTACTTGCTGTTGGTGGTCCAAGTATATTCCCGATCCCGCAAAAAAAGAATATAAATCCATAGGCTATAGACATCTTCTCTTTGGCTACCAAGTCAGTGATCGCTGGGCCCATCAGTGCATTTAAGCCTTGGCTGTAGGTTCCATACAGAAGCCCAAATACCAACTGTGTGCTGTAGTTGTGGGAATAAAGAGGAAAAACAGAAGTACCATTCCGGACAGGCCAGCAAGTCCGACGTGGAGCACCGTGTATGGAATTGTCGGATCTGAAGCTATCATCCCTGTAGCCACTCTTGAAAATACACTACCGACTCCCATTGCAGTGAACAGAGTTGCAGCTTCATACGCTGAGCTTCCCTTTTGTTGAGCATAGTTTGGGAGATGGAACACAGCTGCAGACTCACCCAATATCCAGAGCATCATGCTAATATTGTACACCAAAAAGCCTTTGAGGTGTACAATTTTGCTGTAGAAATGACAACACATTCTTGACACTTTTCTGACATCGGAAGATGAATAGATCGGTCCAGTCTCTTCAGAAATTAGTACGTGGCTCTGGTCACGGTTTGGAGCATGTTGTTGAAATGAACTATCGTCCCTTTGATCCAAATGTGTGTCATCAAATTGTATTTTTTGCCCATGCATGTCTCCAGACCTGATGATGGATTCCTTTGTTCTTAGCTTGTCTTTCCTTTCCTCGTGAAGAAAAGAACAGTGTTCATCCGAGTCTTGGTTAGTGGTTATACTAACACATTGTGACTGTTGGTGGTGTAGAGGCCTTAAAGCCACACCAGCAACACACATGTGGAATTCAATAGCACCAAGAATCAGGAGCGCCCCGCTGAGATTGTACTGATTGAGAAGGTATCTGACAAGAGGGCCAGATACCAACAGACCCATCCCTCCACCCGCAACACAGACACCGAAAGCTGCAGCCCTTCGTTTGTCAAAGTAGTTTCCAGCAACAACTGCTACAACATTACAGGCGAGACAAATCCCAAATCCTGAAAGAACGAAATAAATATTCACATTAAACTGAAGAAGAAACTTCAGGGTTGAAATTATCAAACGTCAAATGTTGCATCCTACACCCTACTTAAGATTTTAGAGTCGTGTTGGAACTGAGTAATATGTAGCGATATGTGATTGAAGCATTCCCATAGTCTTTCAAGGTATTTATATTGTATTCATTTCTTCTCATTTTCAGTAATTGCCTTGTCAGGTTTTACTTTCATATTTTTATTGACATGAATTAATACATGATCCATATGTGCAAATATCCATATATGGGCTGCCCCAACTTATGTTTACCAATAGAACGACAGCTATTTCTTTGGAAATGTATGGTTAATACCTGATATAAACCCGTAGGTGACCACTAATGCTGGTATCGATTTGCAGAAGGATGCAGCTGTCATTCCAAATAATGTGAGCACGCCACCGGCCATTGCTGTTATTCGTGATCCCGTTTTAGCCTGAATTAAGCCAGCCACTGGACCTGTGAAGATATGTTTCATACAAGATGTTTTTTCAAATGCTTCATACTCCCCAAAAAGTTTAATAACTTAAATGCAAATGAACACACATTTTCCGGAATAGTCAAGCTATTCTTTTTCTCTTTATTTCAATAAAGCTGTATTTATTGGTGTGTTGAAGCCATCTGTCATTTCGTAAGTTAACAATAAAAGAATATATCATGTTGAGTACAAATCAGATAAATACTACTGTAACATATATTCGAAATTCGGGAAAAAATCAGCATCAAATCTCGGGGATGGGGTGGGCGGTTTATTTTGGATACTGATAACTCATCCGAATCCGTGCTCAACCTTCACCTTTGCACAAGGGAAGTGCAGGACACCAGTCACCATGCAAATACACGCGCGCACACACATATGCATAGGCACACACCTACCTAATAAAGAACACGTTCCGAAAGTTTACAGCGCCTATCCAGAAAGACCAGTCACCATGCACATACGCGCGCGCGCAGATATGCATACGCACACACCTACCTAATAACGAACACGTTCCAAAGTTGACAGCGCCTATCCAGGAAGCTTGAGTCAGATCATTTTCAATTTCTTCCAACACGGCGATATTTGTGACACCAGGAGAGTACGCCAATATTCCCGCCATGAACTGTAAGGTGAAGGCAGCCAAAAGGATCACCCAAGCGTAACCCCCGTCTATATTCCGTCTAGACACATCCATTGTTCCTGAATTACATGTAATACTTACAAACAGAGCCGCATGGCAACAACAAAAGCTGATGACAATGTCAAAAATATCTGCCACGTATCATTGAATATATGATCATATAAAACGATTAATTAATAGTGAGTGTTTTAACTGAAATACATATAAGCAGACCCATTGTACTTAGTGTATTACAATATGACGCCGAAGTCAGATCCCCCCATCTGGTGTATGATACCAGGAGTAGACAATATCAGCAAAATACGAATACAGTGATGTAGTGTAAATACAGATTTGTTTTTTATATGTCGTGACATTTGGGTTGCAATTTGTGTCGGCCAAGGTTGGGTTAATTCTTAAAGTTGCATCGTGAATATGTATAGCCATACGGTGACGTTAATGTTATGTTAACATGATAAGAAATGCACTTTCTACCTGTGCTGCAGGTGTCTCAGTCAATGCACTAACCGCTCTTGCCTCACCCGCCCAGGTCGCTAAATACGTATTTTTAGGTCATGACCTTATTTTCGAACAATGTCCTTCTTTAGAGGCCGCTGGTATGCACGGAAAACTCGCACAGCAAATCGGAGGTCATTATTGGAGCAGAAATATGTAGGCCACTCACAAAGCATATACACTTCAGTGGATTTTACACGTTGTCCGTGAAACATTAATCCTAATTTATGGTGGCGGCATTTACATGAAAGTTGCGTATTTTAACTGTATTGTAAAGGTTACTTACCCAGTGCATATGATTTTATGTACAATGAAAGAATGTTCAGACTAAACTGGCTCGCGACAGGCAAGCACTTGCAACCTGTGCAGCGTGAAGGCGGTCATGATTCGTCTTATCCCTACCCTCAGTCATAGACTGACTGACTGACTGACTGAGTTTGTTTTTACGCCGCTTTAAGCAATATTCCACCAATATCACGGCGGGGGACACCAGAAATGGGCTTCACTCATTGTACCCATGTGGCGATTCGAACCCGGGTCTTCGGCGTGACGAGCCAACGCTGTAACCACTAGACTACCCCACCACCCCCTTAGTCATAGAAGTAACTATATATGATTAAAATATACGACTTGACTAACGTGCAGTTCCTAAGATGAGAAAACCCTGCATATTGCAGTGACATGTCATCAAAGGAGTGCGTAACTATGGTTTTACTCCGCTTATCGCTATAGCCCAGAAATATCACGGCGGGGGACAACAGAAACGAGCTTCACACCTTGTACCCATGTTAGGATTCGAACCCGGGTATTCGGTGTGACATGTGAACGCGATATCCATTCGGCTACCCAACCGCTCCTTCCGAAGTTGTGAAATTGAACTAAACATACGACTACACTCCAAACCTTACCGAAAGCTGTAAACAGTTTATCAACAAGCATCAGATATGTAAACATAATAATCCGGATGAGTCACAAGAACGTACATCATGTGAAAGTGGTCTCTCTTATGTTCATGTTATGGATACATCCAATGCGACGGTCGTTATGTTGCATCTTTGTTTTAAGAAGCGTAAATACGGTAAACGGATTTGGTAGGGAATCGCATTGTTGCAAAAGACTTTGAAGGTTTGCGTACAGTGGAATATGCGTGTGAATGGAATTCAAAACCTTCGAAATCATCCGCTGAATCACGAATTTGACAAACTATTTCAATATGATTTGCTGAAAGCTTCGCATAAACACTTGGTAGAGAGAAAAAAGGTTTTATTAGGCAAATACCATATAGTATATCACATTTTAATGATTCATTAATGAAGTATCAGCTGTATTACAGTGGTAAAAGACTCGCGAGTCCCCTTTAAACCAGCAAAAAATAACCCAGACGAGTCTAGAATATGCAATTATATATTCTTATATACAATGAATGACAGTACAGATTTCAAATACAAAACAATTGGGACACAAATCTAAATTCTACCATCACTTCAGTAAATACTGGATTGTGATTGGTTAATTATAGTCATTCAGAGGTATATAAGCACGTTATATACCTCTGATTGTCCAACAAAATATGTATTGTTTTAAAAATCCAAATAATGCGGTTATGGTACAATGGAGTTAAACATACTGTGTTGGAAAATCAGAGGTATATAACGAAATTATAATAGCTCTAAATATAAAATATTAACTCTCCAAAGTTATTTATATTCCCTGTAGAAACAGATGCACTGATAGAAGGTTGTTGACAGCTGTTGAAAGCACAATGTAGACGGCTGGTAGGCCTCTTGAGTGGTGAAGCGTCGGTGTTAGCAGACAGAAATTCAAAGCAGTAGTATCCCATCTTAACAACCGGCCCTTAATTACCTGTTATACAATTCTAGACTTTTCTAGCGAATTACACGCCACAACACAATCATCGAAGCGCCTCTCGGCCCTTCTTTCCCACCGGAAGCAACAACAACAAAGATGAGGTAACTCCTTAGCTTACTCTCTTAACACTGCCCAAGTTCAAGATGTAAGTTCACATCCACACTCAGCGCTTTAAACTTTTGTGACCCATAATAACTAAAAGTTGATTAATGTGACATAATTAACAAAAATACATCCTCATAACAACAGATTAACGCTTTATCAGTGAACTGTTGATCAACGGGTTATACTATGAGCGAAAATAATGACAGTTATTGACTTCATTCGTTAGAGCTAAAAGAGAATTGCGAACATTGTTCCAGGTTATGCACAAGCCCCGATGCTCCACTCTTTTGTTGCCCTGGAGGTTGATTTGAATCGACTGACATTTTCAACTGTTTTTAAAAGTGTTAATTTTGTTTGTGAGGAAATAGTTCTTCATTATTAATTTAGGTTACTCTTGATAAGTTTATTTTAGGGTAACTACGGGAAATTACGGTCAGGTTTTCTACAATGAATGTTCAGAGCCCAGTTTTCGCTGCGCTCACCAATAATTTTGCTACTTCATTACGTAAAAGCGTGCATTTCGGGTTTGGACAGCCATCCCATGCTGCCAGAATTGTTCTCGGGAGAAGGAGTTGCAAATGCTAGGTGTTTGTGAGGCTCACTCTTCAGGTAACTTTTGTTTCATAGTTCACATTACATATCATCTTTACATTGTATGTCTAAATTCACATCTGTAAAGAGGATTATATTCGAAGTTTCCCTGGCATGTTCATGCTTGGGCGAATATATTATTATTCAGGGTAGTGCTATTGTTTTTACGTAATGTAATTACGTATTTTTGGATTTCTTTAATTTAGGTCTAACTTCTCTCTTCTGGTCCATGCAGGAGGCAAGAGTACTGTAAGTCCCCATGGTCCCTAGTTTGGTGATCTACCTTCAGTTGTTGGCGATCTATAGCCAGTTTTTATATTGTATTGTCCAAATAGTGCTATTAGTTTTAATTTCCGACACTAGTTTTAGTTGTAATTGTGATGTTCTAGTTGTGTTACTGTCCTTCGTCGACAGGTTTTTATAATATACCTCTATTCCATTTCAATGCCACATATGTTCTCGTCACGATATGGCTGAAATATTGCCGATGTGACGTTAAATAATAACTCACTCACTCACTTCTCTCTTGTAGAGTATGTGTCAGGTCTAAATTTGTATTTTGCACAGAACATTTTGCACCGTTTTGAATACGAACCAATTTTCATCCCTTCGAGTAAAGTGGACAAGTCCATGAGTTTCAAGCCGCGCTAGCTTTTCAAGTAAATGCACTTTTCTTCATTAAAGGATTATTTTGTGTAATTACTTATTATATTTTGCAATTTGGAATTCTTTGCAGAGTAAAGGGTTATTAGAAGTTGTCAAGTTTCTGTATGTGGGATATATTACTAGCGTTTCACTCACTTTGTCTGTTGAATCAGTAAGCATTAGGGCCCGCAAGAGTTACTTCCCTTGAAAACATAGATATTATTTCAAGGCAAGAGTATTTTTGCCATTGTATATTGACCTATGCCAATCTGTTTCCTGTTCCTATATTGTTATTATTTCTGTATTTCACAGAAATCCAACAATAAAGGTGCTAGAAGAACTCCAAGCCTAGTTGTTCTTACCCAATTCAAACCACATATGATGATTTCAAGCAAATTATCAGAGATTCGACATGACATCAGGATCATTGCATGACCAAGGGATGCAACTTTGGGCAGTCAACTGAGGTTCTGCTACGACATGACCATCAGTGCCCGTTTCGCAATTGTTGAGTTCAGTTTAGGTCCGTTACGTCACGGCTGAAGAGAACCATTAGTGTAAATTACCCTATGAGGAAAAATACCCTGTTATTAGGCAGTTCTTAGTGATCGCCCACTCAGACATTGATAATCCAAGAATATTTAGGAATTAACACCGTATTCGACAAATAGTCCATCAATATGTATACCACATATTCAACATACCTCTTTTGAGTGGGTGAGTGAGTGAGTTCATATTTAACGTCACATCGGCAATATCTCAGCCATATCGTGACGAAAAAATTTATACAATAAAATGTGAAAACATTTTGAAGATTAAAACCTGTCGACGATGGACAGCAAAAATACTAGAAAATCACAGATATGAAACTAGCGAGCAAAGCTAAAACATTCCAATTAAAGAAGACAATACAATATAAAACACGGGCTATAGATCGCCAACAACTGAAGGTAGATTACCATACTAGGAACCATGGGGACTTACATTACTTTTGCTTCCTGCATGGAGCCTAGCTGGATTTACACAATCCCTTCAGTCCCTGGCGATTGTAGGGTAATTTAGCCGAAATTTAAAAGAACAAAAATACTACGTTAAATAAATTGGTACGAGAAAATTTCACTTTGAAAGTTTTGGGGACTTACACCTACCTCTTTTGAAACATAGGTCATACTTATATATAATATACTATAAACATATGCATTACAAGGTTTCAAGGTGCTTGACGTAGGGAGGAAATCATGACCGGGAACAACAGAGGCACAAATGTCAGGTAACACATGTCACTTGTTGCAGATATTTATGCACAGTTAACTTTTGTTCCACAGCGGTCAAACCTTGTAATCAGCTATGATACCTTTGAAGTAGTTTCACCAATGCGAGTTACCATCTCACACAATCTGGTAACATACGGCCTCGTCTGTCCAGAATAACAACAGTTAGGGCTGATATCAGGACCTGGGCATGACAGTAAAACTCCCATACGTTATCTCAGCATTGGAATGGATCCATATGTGACCATGATTCGCATGACAATCACAATGCATAACTCATAGTTCACTCAAGTATTGTGTAGGAATAAGCCGAATACGCACCATGAGATCATGGTTTGGTTTGTTTGCTTCTTGACGCCGCACTCAACAATATTCCAGCTATATTGCAGCGGTCTGTAAATAACTGAGTTTGAACCAGACAATCCAGTGATCAACATCATGAGCATCGATCTATTGGGATACGATGACTGGCTCACTGACTTGGTTGACACATGTCATCGTATCCCAATACGTCAGTGACAATTTGGCTCGGTGGATAAACCCCGTATACCCCTCATCACAATGCTACAACTTATGATAGGATTTAATTTGTCGTTTTTGTGTATCCAGTTCTTGTGTACTCTGTTATATTATATATGTACTGGTGAGGTATTAATAAAAGCAATGTTTTGCTTGTTTGGCAAACCCGATTCTCTGAGAGTAAAAATATGTTTAAACCACATGTTCAAAATTGAAATACAATATGAACATGCACATAATAGCTAAATTGAAAGGCACATCTTGCCAAACAAGGTTTTCAAGAGCATATACACATACATGTCAATGTCTTTTACAGACGAATATGTGCACGTCTTGAGAAGGTCAAAGTTCCTATTCCTGTCTCAGTAAACAGGGTTGTTCAGTCACACATATATACACACCAATACTGCATGACAAATAAGTTATTGCACATAAGAGAATTTTACAAATGGTTGAAATTCAAGATTATTCATGTGCATATCTTGGTATATGTAAGGTTTTGCAATCCATCACCAATGTTAACAACAATATGTTTACACCCTAATTTCACATGACAAAGGAAGTTTATTCACATAACAAAATTCTTGGTCCTGATAAAGTGAGTAACCCCAAACAGAATTCCAATTGGTGAGCTCGACACCTTATAAAACAATCAATTCGAGATTTCCTTAGAATGTGCGATATTTGGCTGCGCGTTATGCGCAGTCAGTCTTTTTCATCAAAATATCCTCACGAGCACCTGTACATCTCACACCTAGTGTCACTTAATGGCCCAGTGTGATCAATGGATTGTATATATGGAAAGCAAGATGCACTTGAAAGCCGCGGCTGTTTAACACCAATACACAAGACCAACGGATGGGACACAACGACTTTTTAGGCGCATATTATCGCAGGCGCTTTGCGGAAATTACGTAACCGAACGCGGAAAACACAAAACGTCATCGTTCCGCTCCGTGGCACCGTCTTTGCGAGCTACACTGAACTACTCAACTGATGTGAAACTCTGAATGATGAAACTGGAAATGAGGAAGAAACCAGCTTAATCAACATGTGGATGAGAACACAATAACGTGAAAATCTCTCATTTCTTAATAAGTGTACTATCCCGTCGCCGAAATGCCTTAGTTGTGCGGCGCGAGACGTTAAATAAAGCAAATAACAACAAATCCAAGCTGCGCGAACCTATTTAGTGAATCGTTTGAACTCATCGCGTTATTTTTTAACTTTATAAGCTGAATTTGCATTTTTTATCATTTGTTACTGTAAGTCCATACCTAAGGGTGTCAGAATCTGCAAAGTTGTGTTTTACGTTGCATTTGACCTTTACCAATTCTGGATAACACAGTTCACATCTAACACTTCCCGACCAGCTAACCCCTTACAAAAATAACAGACTAAATCAAAGATACACCGTCTATCCACGTCCGGCTAAAGCAAAATTTCAAGTTGTCCACCGTCCACGTCCTGCGAATGAACCATAAGTTTACAGTAAGTCTCTGTCTACCAGGACCTGGCTATGCTGCACATTGTTATGCAACAAATGATTATTTCTGTCATTGAGCAGGTTATGGCCTGGCAAAGCGAAATCTGGACTAAACCTCCTCAATTTAGGTGTCGCTTACGCGGGAACGGTCACGCTACAGTAAACACTGAATAATTTAGCGTTCCCGGGACTCTCAATACACAAGAAAAACAAACAAATGTGAGTCGTCGTCTGATACGGTAGTCATTGTAGGCATTTGATAAATAAATAACACTAAATGATTGAGCCACAACCCAACCCAACTTCAATACTTTGGTTGAATTCATTACGGATGTGGCACTTAGATCAACAACAACAAACACACACCCCGACCCCCCACCCCAACCCCCGTCTAAATCTACAACCTTGGAAGGAAGTATCCTTACAATCTTCAGACCATCAGACTAGCAACAAAAATCAGAATATATACCAAAACACTCAAACAGTTTACGAAGGCAGTAACTATCACCGTCTCACACTCCAACCTTCAAAGAGCTAAAAACCAGGCTATCACCCCCGACGACGATAATATGGTTCATCAAATACACACACATCATCACATTAATATTTTGCTTTCATTCATGTTTTTATTTATATATTTCATCATGTCGGTAGGTGTATTACAGTGGAACTGCAACGGGCTAAACGCTCGTCAAAACATCACCTGATATAATTCTTCTACAAGAAACCAGAATATCAACAAGAAAATCTATACACCGGTATTTTCCACTTTTAATATATTCAGAAGAGATAAAACCACAAACATCAAAGGACCCCCAAAGGGCGGACTCATCACTTTAATTAAACAAGTCATCGACTACCAACAAATCGATATCAACTTAAAAGAAATAGAAAACATAACCATAAAAATAAATATGGCAAATAATCTGCACACAACAAGTTTCAACCAACTTTCCTGAAGATGCAGACAAACTGATCCATCAAATAACAGACATATTAATTACTGCTGCTGATCAAAGCATCCTAATAAATATGTTTATAAACATGGGTTGGTTTTAAAGACAATAACAATAACCATTTACTACACTACATCTATATGAAATTCCAAATCTGTATTACTCTTTAACTATTTCATATTTTTTACTTTTTTAATTCGGCCTCCCATTCAAATTTCCTTTAATACTCAGTTGTTTTTTGTTCCCCCTCATTTCTTAATAAGGGTACTACCCCGTCGCCGAAATACCTTAGCTGTGCGTGCGACGTTAATTAAAGCAAATAACTACCACTACTTTGAGCCACAGACTGTTCACACCGCCTCCGTGGTGTAGTAGTTAGAGCGTCCGCCCGGAGCGGGTTCGATCCCCGACCGCGTCATACCAAAAAGACGTTAAAATATGGTATTTGTTGGACCCTGCCTGGCGCTCGGCATTAATTGGTACAACAAGGACTGGTCGGCTCGGAGTCAATATAATGTGTCTGAGTGGGGTATTCATGCTTCACTGCGGCATGGTATCTCAGTGGGCTAGCACTATATAACCAGCTTAAGTCTGGGCTAGTACAAGCAGCCGCACATACACATACACATGCATGCACGTCGTCATATGAGCGAAATATTCTCAAGCACGACGTAAAAACCCAATTTCACCTCACCTCACAGACTGTTCACCGATAAGTCACATTGATGGATCATGTGGAGGTGGATCACTGAAGGTGGACCAGGTCAGCGACGTGATAGGTGTAGTCCAGGACAGCAGACAGTAGACGAACTGGAACATATCGCCTTGATACTCAGCATGCAGTGTGTAGATCTGCTCGAACAACCGGGGAGCTGGGGAGAAGGTGCCGTCGCCATACACTGTATCTGCTGCACACATGCGCTCATTGCTCTTGTTTGTCGCGAAGATGACGATGTTGTCGTCGATGCGATGGAGGTTCTCCTGCTTTGGTCAAGGTCCACTGTCCCTCAAGTTGAATCTCACGTCGGTTGGCAGGGAGTCTAGGAATGGTCTTGTCTCGCTCTCTGTAGAGAATGGTCCTGAGTGATGTTTTTAATCCGGTGGCGCTTAACTTATGGCTTTGAGTGTATAAATACATTGCAAATCCGATGCGTACTCGTGATACATATTGCACACATTTTTCACAGAAATTGATCGACAAATTTTAACCAAAATGCAACAGGTGGGATGCTGAATCAGCAAACTGCCTTACAGACAGTGTTCCTTGTCCGAGCTGGTGACGGATGTCATCTAGTCGTCGCTCCAAGTCCTTGTATTTCATCTTCTTGGACGGACGCTTCTGGCCAGCAGCGTACTGGACCAGTGTACTTCACCTTGTGCGACGAGTTCACCTTATCAAAATCTAGAGTAGATTATCCGCAACCCTAATTACGCCTAATCAGAGCCTAACCTTCAAACAAAGAAAACCGCAGCTGGGCGTCCTGAGACTAGTGGAAAATCGAAAGGTCGGTGTCCTGAGACGGCGTAGTCTCCAAATGCCTACAGTGGCAAATGCCTACAGTGTAGAATAAACAAAGTAATGCACCAGTGATCTCAAGCAGCAGTATCTTCTCCCCATTACATAAATTGTACATTCCAACAGACAAGGTGGACAAATGCCTACACAATGAAAAATGCTGGTTTTTTTTATATATTTGTGAAATGGAACACTAATTGAATTCATATCTTTACATCTGACAGGCTCAAATATCTTTACATCATCTTATGCATATTTTGAACTGCAAAACGTCTGAGAATTTGTTTTACTCCATCTTCACTAGTCGACCAACAGCACTGAGAAAGTCCAAGGGAGCCTTCACACCAGCTCGTAGCTGATCCTTTAGTCTATCAAGCCTGCTGTCAATCTCCTTGTACACACGACGTCGTGGCGGTGGTTTAGCTCCATGGATGAACTGAACAAGCTTGTTCCGTTCGGTCTTCTCAGGCTTCTGAAGAACCTTCACCAACGCAAAGGTGTTTGGATGAGCTCTCATGACGACCTTGTTCAGATGGGAATGCCACCCCTCGAGATGGTTGTTCGTGCGAGGTCCTAGGTTGTCATGCTGGTTCCAGATTCCGACTCTGTAGAAGGCATGGTCGTCAACCCAGGTGCTGATGATGTAGTCGTGCCACTGGACCTTCTGTGGAATCTCGGGAGCATCTTCCATGATCTCTACCCAGGCATCCTGAACCTGCCTTGCAGGCAGAAAGGGTAGAGCTGCAGCACGCCTAATCCGAGTATACACCTCAGGATCCTGGAGACAGACATCAGTGAACTTAAGTTCTTGCACCTTCCTCCACAGAGCTTGTGAATAGTGAAAGTAGCAACCACGGACAGCACTATTTGGGAACACTGCTTCTGTGGCTCTGATGGCGGCGATTTCAAAGTCTGTTTGGATGCTAGTTGGCTGAAACTGTGGTACATTTGCCTAGACAACAACCTTGTACACACTTCGAGTGCACACATGTCAGGCGCCGGTTATTCAGCCTGTAACATAACTTGCTGCCCACCTTTCTGCGACGAGTAGTACTCTACCTTCTTTGGATTCGACATGATTTGAACCAAACTATGCAGAAGTCCCATTTTATTTCAACATATTTCCTTCTCAAACTTACTCAGTACAAAATTTATTGCATGCTAAACAGAAGTAATTAAATTGCTTTTACATATATAGTTCCTGTTGAGAAAGATAGACACATTGTATTGAAAACAAGCAAAAAGGATACATAAGGCACTGCTTGTGCTGATATGATGAGATATCTCTAGGAAGTTTTCATAGTGTAAACAGGTTAAACTCATTAGGGTGGAAGTGACCACTTGTGTGCAGGAAAGCGTATCACTGCTGCTCACCTAAAACAGCATACTCCGTAGCTATTATTGCCTGTAGGCATTAAGAGACCTAACCCCTGAGAACACTTGGCAGTTGGCAGGTGTTTGTTTACACACCAACGGTGCTATGTCCTTACAACTGCCTTTGTGTAGTTTGCTGGATACCGTCAAAAACGTATTTCCCCATTCTTGGTTTTCTTGGGTTTTGTGCACATGCTAAATAGACACATGTGAACACTTTTCTGCAATAACTGGCTTGTTATCACAAATGTTTAGGTTATTTCCCTTTTACGTCGATTATTTCTGGTCTAGTGCGTACTGAGTCCACCAAGTGCATGTTTCAAAAGGCTTGATTTGCATGACTACCTACGCCTTTAACTGTAGCTGTTACTGCGCATTTGCAGTGACCTAGTAGCCTTGAATCACAAGCGCAGTCTGGGCACGGGAGTACACTGCACCGACACTGATAACATTCAGCCGGTGAGTATTGATTACCGTCATGACCATGTGATGTTTCTTTGGGTGTTTCTTTGCTATCGAAAATATCGAATAGATTCGTTGAATGTGTGTATTTTCGTTTATAGCATAGCCTTAGTATATTCATCTTTAAGTCTTCAAGGTTTTCTCGATGTATGCATATTGTGTGTGTGACATCGTATGACTGTACATGTATTTGACGTACATGTTATCACGAGTGACAGATAAGATATATGTGTGAAAGGTCAATCGGCTCTCTGGGGTGGTGTACGGCAAATATGGTATTATGTCATAGATAGTACCTGCTGTCTGGTATGGGGTTCGGGAACCAAGGTATGTATGTGTTAATTCGTAGTTGTTGTCTGGTATGGGGTAAGGGAACTGAGGTATGTATGTGTTAATTCGTAGTTGTTGTCTGGTATGGGGTAAGGGAACTGAGGTGTCTATGTGTCAATTCGTAGTTGTCTGGAATGGGGTAAGGGAACTGAGGTATGTATGTGTTAATTCGTAGTTGTTGACTGGTATGGGGTAAGGGAACTGAGGTGTGTATGTGTCAATTCGTAGTTGTACTTTGTATACGTACCTACCTATTGTAGATAACCCTGAAATAAGGCTTGAACTGTAATGTATCAGCACAGCGAGGGTACTTACACATTCCCAAACACCACAAATGTGAATTAAGCTCGGCATTTGTCTTCGTGGAAAGTGGGTGAGTGTGGTTGTACGCCGCTTTTAGCAATATTCCAGCAATAGCACAGCTTGGACACCAGAAATGGACATCATTCATTGCACCCGTGTGCTGAATCGAACCTGGACCTTCGGCGTGACGAGCCTACGCTTTAACAACTAGGCTACCTCACCGCCCTCTTTGTTGAAAGGAGTATCTCAGTGATAAAGTGTTATCGCATTCAAGTACCCAGATGGGATGCAATGTCTGTAGCACATTTCAGATGTTGTCTATTCTTGTATTTCTGGAATATTGTCATAAACATTGAAATAATATTCACACAACACCGTTTTGCCAAAATGAAAGAAGTATCAGGAAATTCAAACCTACATATAAATGCTAGAAACAGACCCTTTTCAATATTCATGAGAAATTTCTGCTCCCCTAGAAGCATAAAGAACAGATGGAAGGAATAGGTCAACATGGTAGATTATATCGCAAACAAAATACACCCTTCATCTTGGATACCGGACAGTAAAATATGTGAGGCAGTTGTCACATTAGAGAAAATTAACACCACTTCCTTCTGTTACAGAAACATGACTGCAAAGTGTATAAAAATGAAATCACTTTGAAAAAAGCTAGGTAACCAAAGTTTGAAACTCGATTTGACAGTCGTTCATATTGACAGACTTGTCTGTGTAGTGTTGTTTTGATGTCATTAAGGACAAATACGTCACCCCGACGTCCATAGTTCGATTCCCAATATGGGTACTATGTTTGAAGATTATTTGCGTTATAACCCTGCTGTGACATAGCCTTACTGTTGATAAATACAGCTTAAAAGAATGCTTGCTAATTCAGTGAAGTTTATTGGTATAAATGTAGCACCATACACTTGATTGTTAGTGGCTGTATCCTCAAAGGGCTTAACATATCTTAAAAGTAGTGTCCTCCTGAGAGGATACGTAAGTCCCAACACTTTCAAAGTATATTTAAACTTACCAGATCTTTAAACGTAGTATTTAGCTTTCCTACAATTGCCAGCGGCTGAAGGTACGGTGTAAATCCAGCTAGGGTCCATGCAGGTAGCAAAGACACTGTAAGTCCCCATGGTCCCTAGTAAGGTGATCTACCCTTAGTTGCCCTCTATAGCCCTTTTATATTGTATTGTCTTTTATAGTTAAGATATTTTAGATTTTCATGCTAGTTTTATAATTACATCTATCATATTCTAGTTATTTTTACTGTCCTTCGCCGACAGGTTTTTATAATTTGCCATGATTTATTATGCAGTTATAACTTGTGTTTAGTCACGATATGGCTGAAATACTGCCGAGGTGACTTAAAATCGTATCTCACTCAATCACTCACACATACACTGGACATTATAAGTTGTATGCTTCTCTCGAGTGTCTGATGTACGCCTGTTTCTAGCAGTGTCACGCAAGCCGGTAGGCGAGGGATGACACTGCCACGGAAAGACGTACATAAGACCGTATTACCCGAGCATACCACGTATTTATCATACCACCATGTTAAAGGTACAAAACATCATTTTATTTTATTTTGAAGATCGTTACCGACTGTATGACATGTAAACAAAATGGCGTCTGCCTCTCGACTGGATTTCTAAATCAGTGAAAACATGTACTGACAAGCTTCAAACTGCTATAAAATGGTTAATTATGTTTAAGTTGAGTGTGCAAAAGATTCAATGTATGAGATAGTTTAAATAAGCAGTGAAAGTCAGTAAAATAAATCGGTACATAGTGAACTCAAAAACAGCTAATCGAACAGTTTTCGAACTCCGGTCACTGCATGCGTCATATTATGACGTCATACGATTGTTAGCGATACAGCTTCTCGGCGGAGAGTTTAGCGGTAACCGTGGCAGCTGGTAATATTTTTTCAGTCGTCACCCTCCTGGGAGGGGTGATGCGGAAACTTGTTGAAGCGCCATTGACCGCTAAAATTTGAATGTGAAACTGTCCTTATGTGCTAATCGCTTGAACTGTATGGTCATGAAACGAAGGCACCCTTGAAGAGCAACCTCCTCGTGGTGGGTGCTGGGTAACGCCAATGGCTCTTCGCCCCCGTGTGGACCCGGGGTCGAATAGGTCCACAGCACCCCATTGCTGGTTGTAAGAGGCGACCAAATTGGGCAAACCGTTTGCCGTGGGTTGCATCCCTGTGTTGGCAGAGGAAGGGAGTCTGGTGGTTGAGGATGACGGAACCGGCAATAGTGTTCAATAATCCAACACACCACTTCGACCCTAACTTTGCCTAGAAGGGTGGTAGAATAGGCCCGATTCTACCATTCGGCTGGTCACGCCTTGCCCTGTGCATGGAATGTCTATACAAAATTTGGTATTGCATAACACTTTTGGCCATGTTCAAAACAAATTAGCCTCACAGACCCAGGCACAGAAGGCGGTGGCTCATTGGCCAATCTGGTGATGCTGACCTCCGATTTCTGTACGCCTCCAATTGATTGTCATGGACCGAACCATCCTGACCTTTAATCTGGTAGGCAGCTACAGCATTTCATGTCAAATTCGCTGGAGTATAACACCCCCTTATCCCCGGTCTTTGCAGCTATGAGATCCACTGCAATATAAGATCGTCCTTGTTGACACTCCATGGTGGGTGGGGAGAGGGGATGCCGAACCACATTACTTACGACATGGATCCAAGTCCTGTCGTTCCTCTGCTGTTTGTTACCGCTGTGGTGACAAACATGAGGGCAATGAATGTACTAAGGAAGTGAAGTGCACAAACTGCGGTGGTAACCATATGGCCTCTTCCAAGTTTTGTCCAGTGTGGCAACGCGAATCCGAGATCCTAAAGATCAAGCACAAAGAAAATGTCTCCTTTCATGAAGCTAAGAAGAGGGTTGCAAGTTTAACTGCAGCCACTTTAACCATCACGTACTCTTCTGCTGTCTCCCGTCCTTCTATGGCTACTGCAACTATCTCATGTCAGACCGACCTGACATGGGTCATGTCTTCTCAACCAACTCAACTCGACACAACTAAGCCCATCTCAGCCACTCCATCTCTAAAGCCAAAAGTCAAAACTTCTGAATCACAAACACCAGAACAAATGCCAAAACCAGAAACAGAAACTACGTGCAAAAAAGGGAAAAAGAGGCTAGAGAGACTAAAGCAGCTTGAGCAACTGCAAAACACAAAACCAAAGGCCACCTCTCCTTCAGAGGTCACCGTCGAGGTCCATAACTCCTTTGGTCTTCTGGATATGGAGGTAACTCCATCTCCACCTGACACAAATAGGAGTTCATCAAACGCTTTCTCACGTTCACGTGACATGTCACCAGTGGAAGCACCATGAATCCACAAAATATGATTCAATGGAATTGCAGAGGACTTAAGAATAATTATAACGAATTACAGTTATTGATTCAAGACTTCAAACCATCCGCGTTTTGTCTCCAAGAAACCTACCTAAAAAGGACTGATAAATTTGACATCCGTCGGTACAGTTCCTATCACTCCTTTTCTCCTCCCGGTGTAAAAGCTACAGGAGGCACTTCTATCCTGGTGAGGCAGGGCATCCTCCATAGCCCTGTTCCACTTAACACCAACCTACAAACTGTTGCTGTCCGCATGACTCTGAACATATGGTTTAAACTATGTTCACTCTATCTTCCTCCCTCCTCAACTGTCCACCTATCAGATCTTCAGAACTTGTATAATCAACACCCAAAGCCCTGCATAAGCATGGGCGACCTGAACGGACATAACATAAATAATAAGGGAAAGGTCCTTGAAGATTTTCTCTCCAATAATGATCTATGCATCTTCAACGATGGATCAAACACCTATCTCCATCCTGCCACTGGAACATACTCTGCACTTGATCTATCACTTACGGATTCTAATCTCTTAAACGAGTTTGAATGGTCGGTCCACAATGACCTTTGTGGAAGTGACCACTTCCCAACTATTCTTACTCCAGTTACTCCCGCGGACGAACCACCTTCAACAAGATGGCCAATTGGCCATTATTCCAAACTCTCTGCTCTGAAAAGCTTATACCGGACAACTTCAGGAATTTTCCTGATCCCATGGAACTATTTTCTGATATCTTAAATACTATTGGAGACGAAATTATTCCTAAGTCTTCTGCAAACCCGCACATACGCAAACCATGGTTTGATACAAACTGCAAACAAGCTAGGAAAAATAGGAAGAAGGCGGAACAATACTTCCGCCAACACCCTACTGTGCCTAACCTGAATGCCGTTAAAATGACAAATAGCAGGGGGGCAAGACGTACATTTAAACAAACTAAACGCCGGTCATGGAAGAAATATGTGTCCAAAATCAACTCCCGCACACCCATGTCCAAGGTGTGGAACATGATTCAAAAGATTAAGGGCAAAGGATCCAAATCTGGTGTTCACCATCTCAAAGATGGTGACTCCCTTTTAACCAATAAAGTTGAAATCGCAAACAAACTTGGCGAAACTTTGACAAACTACTCCTCCTCGTCAAACTATAACCCTAAGTTCCAGAAATACCAAACCCAAAAGGAAAAGAAACCAGTCAATTTTAACTCTGATAATGGTGAGGATTACAATGAAACGTTTTCTCTCCATGAACTACGTACTGCACTAGGGCAGGCTCACGACACTGCAGCAGGAGCTGATGATATTCATTATCAGCTTCTGAAACACCTTCCTGATTCAAGTTTGGAAACTCTACTCAATATATTTGAAGACATTTGGACAACCGGCAACTTTCTTCCTTAGTGGCACAACGCCATTATCATCCCTATACCAAAACCTGGCCGGGATCATACCGATCCCTCAAACTACCGTCCTATATCACTAACTAGCTGTGTTTGTAAAACCATGGAGCGCATGGTCAACAATCGATTAATCTGGTACTTGGAGACCAATAACCTCCTTAGTGACCTCCAATGTGGTTTCCGTAAAAACCGAAGTACCATTGACCATCTGGTGCGTCTGGAATCTTTCATAAAAAATTCCATCGTCAACAAACAACATACTGTATCTATCTTCTTCGATTTAGAAAAAGCATATGATACAACGTGGAAACATGGTATCTTAAATGATTTACATGATTTTGGATTGAGGGGCAGATTACCTCAGTTCATATCTCATTTTTTAAACAACAGACAATTTCAAGTACGGGTAGGTTCCACATTGTCTGATTATTTCCACCAAGATCAGGGCGTCCCTCAAGGCAGCATCCTGTCTGTCACCCTTTTTAGCATCAAAATTAACAGCCTCACTAACGTCCTGAACAGTTGTGTTGATGGGTCCCTTTTCGTGGACGATTTCAATATTTCATGCCGTGGTAAGAACATGCACACAATAGAAAGGCAGCTACAACTCTGCCTTAACAAAATCCAAAAATGGGCCAATGAAAATGGCTTTAAGTTTTCAAAATCCAAAACAAATTTACTTTTGTCGTAAATACAGACCACACAAGGATCCAGACGTATATTTAGATGGTACTCCCATCAAGGTAGTAGAAGAGGCCAAATTCCTGCGACTCATATTCGACCGCCACCTGACATTCTTACCACACATAAAATATTTGAAAACCAAGTGCATGAAGGCTCTGGACTTACTAAAAGTCGTTTCAAATACAGAATGGGGAGGGGATCAGATTACCTATTGTTAATGGTGGAGCCTGCAAAAGCAATTTAGAAAAATTAGATTCTATCCACCACCAAAGCCTAAGGCTCTGTCTGGGAGCTTTTAGGACCTCTCCGGTAGACAGTCTATATGCAGAGGCTAACGAACCTTCCCTTGAACAACGCCGCATTACACTTTCACTGCAGTATATCACTAAACTACGTTCAAATCAGTCCAATCCAGCATACAATTCTGTTTTCAACCCTCTCTATGAAAACTTGTTTCCTAAACTGCCAAGCCTGGTTCCACCACTTGGAATCAGAATCCAACCACACATATCTGCAGCTAAAATTGATCTCAGTAGCATAGCACCCTACCGACTCCTGTCTTCACCACCCTGGCAGATGGTGAAACCACAGGTCGATCTTACCCTCTCTAAACTCAGAAAGTCTGAAACAAATCCCTTGGTGTTCCAGCAGGAATACATCCAGTTACGTTCCAAATATGATACCCATAGATCCATTTTCACAGACGGATCCAAGGATGAGGGCCTAGTTGCCAGTGCTACAGTCATTGGATATAAGACTGTCTCCTCTAGGATTCCCGACAACAGTTCCATTTTCACTACCGAGGCCAAAGCTATCTTTTCAGCTTTGACCTATATTAAACAGCAGAATCATTCCAAAAACTTCATCGTTTTCACAGATTCATTATCTTGCCTTCAAGCACTTCAAAATGTTATTTCAAGCCACCCAATCATTCTGGACATTTTAGAACTTTACAACGACCTCTCTACTGGCCACAGTGACATCGTCCTCTGCTGGTTGCCGGGTCACGTGGGCATAGCAGGTAACAGAAAAGCTGATGCTGCAGCAAAAGCAGCTCTTGACAAGCCCTTATCTCCACTGCTGATCCCGTACAGTGATTTCAAACCCACTATCAAAAGCTATACTCGGGACCTCATGCAAAAAAGATGGGACACTCAAGTAGAAAGAAATAAACTGTATAAATTGAAGCCAGCAATTGGTTATACCTACTTGGGTTGTCAGTCAAGACGTGACGAGGTAATTTTACGACGATGTCGATGTCGTATTGGCCACAGTCGGTTTACTCATGACTATCTGCTTAAAACGGATGGGGATGGACCGACCCCCCATGTGTGTCTCTTGCAATGAGGTTTTCACCATCAAGCATATCCTGCTTGAATGCGTGGACCTATCGTCTGCAAGGGACTCACAATATGATGCAACGAATCTAAAAGATCTGTTCTCCCGCGTGAGCGCTCATCTGATAGTGAACTGCCTGAGGGAAATTGATCTGTATCATAAATTGTGACTGTGAAATATCACTATCATAAATTGTAACTGTGAAATGTGACTAACAAATTGCCCACCTTTAAATTTGGTGCTATGACTTTTTCTGCTTTTAAATGACAATGTAATGAATATATGTTTTTGAAATAAAACTCATTCCGAGTATGTACTTAAAATGTTTATTAATGCAAACTTGTTCTCGTCACTATATGGCTGGAATAATGCCGATGTGACGCAAAACTAACCCAATCCAACCAACTCATGAAACGAAATATTTATATTCTTTCGTAATGGTGCTTAAATTGTAATGAATGAATGTATTTTGTATGATCAAATTTAGGGCTTGAAAGTGATTGTTTATACATGGTAAAATGGTAATGAAAACATGTGTCAGTGATACAACATATCTCCAGACCTTTGGACTATACATAGTAAACATTATAAACATACTTTAGTATTTGGTGTTGTAAGCGTTTATGAATATTGTTAACTGATATCAAAAACCAGTGCCCAGTTCCATACACAAGTGATTCGCTGTGACATGGAGAAGGCTTCGTAGTGGGGTTTGTATTTTTGTTTTCTTCTCCTTTTTTGGTGGTGGGGGGGGGGGCGGAACTGAGGCTTTTAATGAGCTTAGCCTGCATAGTCTTCACTTCGACGTTTACTGTCTTATTCTCTAAATTGTTTTGATCCCATTCTAGTTTTCATTAACTACGAGGCTCCGTGTCTCTCTGGCGTCATGCAAAACGTACAACTACCGACATTGAAGTCCAACAATAGCTACCATACAGTGATGTCAGTTGTACCTTATAAAGTGCCGTACACAGTATTCCATTAATGTCGTGAGAAGACCTTTAGTTAAGCGGTATTGTTTACTTATCCGAGTTTAGTTAACCGGACTCTAATAGTGATAATTAATGAAGAAATTTGCCAGGACTAAAGAATAGTGTTTACTTATCCGGTCTGTTTAGTTAAGCGGTCTTTACTTAGGCGGTTACCAGTGTACTTTAAATAAGTATGATTTATAAGGCAGCTTCCAAGATAATGGAAGGGCGTGGCTATTTATGTATGAAGATGTGAACATTTTCAAACGTTCCGAAACGAGGCCTACATGCAAATATCACCAAATTAATATTGAAAATGTACACAAAAATCAACACTATTCTAAACGTCGTGTCTTATCACTTTATTATTTGTGGAATACATACTGCTTGGTTTGCAGGAACCACTATGACACGTCAGAAATACTATACAAAGTAGATGCAAACCGTACTCAGGTTTTGAGGAAGAAGACACATTCAAGAATATAGGACAAAACACTGGATGTCTGTTGGAAAACAAAACCATGAAGCGCCAAACAAAGGACATTGATCGCGGATATGCATGGGTGGTTTGTGGTGCTTGCTTTGCTATGCAGGTGCTCTGTGGTGCTCTAAACTCTTCACCTGGGGTCATTACACCGGCCATTCTGGAAGAGGTTGATGGCGATTTGGTCAAAGTATCGTGGGTAGGGTCAACATTACTTGGAACGTTCTCAATGTGCGGTAAGTGTGCTTGTTTCAGGGCTACAACAATACGTTTTAGCTGTCAGTTGAACAGAGCAGAGGTTCAGGTCGAATGTTAAACTACGTGTGTGGCAAACTCGTTTGAGAAGGCAATTCATATCATTACGGTTTATTCTGTTGCTCACGCCTGATTCACCACGGAGAGCAAATGTGCATTACTCCATTACATTATTGTTCAATGTACCTCTTAATGCTTTGTTATATAATGATATATATATAGGTTATATCCCAAAACTTCCACATCCCAAAACTTACACATCCCAATACCAGCACACATTGTTAAAACAACAACTCAACATCACCCCTTTGTAGGTAATAGGATAGCCCAGGAAGAGCACTGAACTGAAACAACAGATAATTATATATCACCTGACTTAGCAGAGTACAGATTTTAGTAGAGAAGAGAGCAGTTATATATATATTTAGTTAATGAATCGGAAATATATCTATAATATAAATTCGTGTATATTTCATGTAGGCAAAAATTGTAAATTTTGTATTGTTATTTTACCTTGAACTGTTGTTGATTACTTTCATAGTATTCTGAATATACAAAACATAAATTATGCAAGCTTAACGTACATTTAATGTACATGTATATTAAAATATGTAGTTTTACAATATAACATGGCTAATGGGTTTTTGAAATTTTATATTTATCTCTTAAAAGGGGCCAAACAATTCCTTTCAAATCTGATTTGCAAATATAAAGTAATGTGTAGCAAAAAATTTAAAATGAGAATATGATTTGTATTATGCTTACGTGAAGCTCTACTACCAAACATACTTGCACTACAAATTTCAGACATAAACACATAAATCAATTTTAATGAAATAAGGACATCGATAATGTTGTGGTATGGACATTGGCATTAATTGTTATGGTAGTGACACAATAACGGTAGTGACATTTTTAATAATAGCCAGTTTTATATGTTTACTTTTAAAGATAATTTTATGAAAATTGTCAGTCAGATATTTCAGGATGTTTAAAGAATATGTAATAGGCAACAGATTTACTTTTGGATGTCCCTGTCATGTAAAAAACTGCGTGTTACGGCAGTGACACTGTGACGGTATATAATGTCACTACAGTAACAACATTATCACAGTCGTGTTCTTCTACGTCAGACTCTTCAGGTGCATCAGAGACAGAACCGTCCACTTGCTCCAACAAGAGTACAAAGTGACAGGGTTATGACTGTCAAATGTGCGGGTGAAATCTTAGACACTATAGGACATAAGTTCGATACAAATATTCTACATAGACTGTTATATCAAACCAGAAAAGATATGTATTTGTGTTAATATATTACTAAGTGATTGTTTGTATTCACTACTGATTAATGGGTTAAACCATTACAGACTGAGGTAATCAGTATGCTAAAGTGTGTGCAGTCAACCAGAAATGTTGTTGTTATAAGCTGTGGAAGTTTTGGGATGTGGAAGTTTTGGGAGGATACCACATAGGAACTATGTATTGTACATTTAGATGTACTTTATTGACAGGTTGATTGATTGGGCAATTAGGTGATACCTATTGACATTGATTTGAGCAGGCATACGTATCTGTGCGGTTCCTAAAGAACCGACAGTCTGCAAGACTCGGAAGACCTTATTGTTACGTCAGTATTTGCCACACACAACTCAGGGTCATTGTGTACACATTAGGGACACACGTTCGGTATCTCACGTAATACATAAGTGACTGTTCATCAGTATTTTGAAACATTTGTCTGCAATGATTGATGCTCAACCACGAAATAATGTTGAAGTTCCCATGTTGAAGTTCATTACAGGAAGAAAAAAACACTAAATATGCAGCATATTTACTAAAGTTTGTTGTAGAAACAGTATGATGAAAGAAATACATGGTTCCTTCAAAGAACAAAATGTTTCAAATGAAATTCGGACACACAGCTACAAACATACCAAACTAATGACGGACTTTTTCAGGACCATTGGCAGGAATTATTCAAGACAGAATTGGAAACAGATGGACAGGTATTCTGGGTGGCATATTGATGTTTGTAGGACTGACAGCTGCATCCTTTTGTAGGACTGTCACTGGTTTGATCCTTACGTTTGGAGTCATAGCAGGTAAGATTCAACATGCTTGCTGTGTATACTTGACTCGAACAGTATGGTCAATGTGGCACTTTGATTCATGGTCTTAAACCAAAATAAAAAATGAAAGAAATGTATCTTACAAAAATAATCTTCAAATGTGCTTGGTAGATTCTGACAACATTATTGAGTTGAGATATTTGAAACTCAGTAGTGGGAGGCCACCAAATTTCGAGGTGCCGAATTAACCTAATGCTATTTTTTTAGTTATTACCTCAAGGGTTAAAATAAGTGGAAGCTGGTATCCTTTTGATATTTACACAGTGTGCTGTTAGTAAATGATCCTCGAAGCAGACAGTTAAACAAAGATGTATTTTCATTGGACGACGGATCTATTTCTCTCTCACTGACTTCATTCACAAATCCAGGGCATTCTTTTCCATATATTGTACGTGCTACAGTCTCACTATTTCGAGATTTACAAGACCGGAACATAGTTCTGATCACCAACATTTCACATTATGGTCAACCAAACATTCATTTCTCATGAGTTTCAGTTTACAATCAAAGCAATTACAAAAAGTTACAGCTAAATTCGCGTTTGTAAACATGGCTGACCATTTGTCACCTTGAAAGTTTATGACCTCTGAAAGTGGATGGAGATCTGACAGGAACTTTAAAAAGTGACACATTTTCCGTAATTTCTCGTACGTCGTTGATTATTCTGTGAATTTACGCGTAATAACTCATTCATGTATACTTCCACAACCTGCTAACGTCTGTATTTATATCCACAGGTTTAGGTTGTGGTCTGGCTGCTAACGTGAGTGGCGTGGCTCCGAGCAACAACTTCAATAAGAGACTCCAAGTAGCATACGGTATCTGCATGTCTGGAGGTGGAGTAGGACTGCTGGTAATCGGACCATTAGCAGTTCAGCTGTTAGAGATGTACAGATTATCAGGCGCGTTGCTTATTTTGGGTGCCATTGCATGCAATGTGTGCTTAGCTGGAGCTCTAATTCGACCACTGATGCAAGAGGAGTCAATGTCAGTAGATCTTGCTCGCCAAGAAGACACAGGGGAGATTTGTGATGCACAAGGAGACCCTACAATGACGATGCAATCGCAACATAATGTTCTAACTGCAGAAAATACGACCGTCAAGTCTGAACAGCGTGACGAGGACTGTCCTGGGAGAAGTAATGAAACGGCAGAATCTCTGTCTGAACACACCGCGCTATTAACAACTGAAAACTCACGGAGTAGGATAATACCTCAATGTGTAGCCTTGTTCTGCACAAATGGATTTTTCTTGTATCTGCTCAGTATCCTTTTCTGGTCTCTTGGGGATGCAGCCTGCATGGTTCATTTACCAAATTTTGCTGAATTGAGAGGCAGTACACCTGCACAGTCTGCAAGTTTGTTCACTGTCATGGGTGTGCCTGCACTTTGTTCCGGACTGCTGGCTGGTTTTGCCTCTTCTGATCCAGCTATTGGAAACATTATCCTTCACGTTGGACTACTAGGAATGACAGGAGTATCCCTTCTGTTACTCCCCGTGCTGTCACATACGTACAGTCTCCAAATGATTTTCAGTGCCCTGTATGGTACATACAGTCAGGGACCTTTTACATTGGTTAGTCCTATATGCATTGAGCTGATAGGCCGATCCAAATTGGCCGTTGGCTATGGTATATGTTCCTTTTTCTTTGGACTCGGCAACATGGTTGGACCAATCATTGCAAGTAGGTTACACTTGGACGTATATTTTGCCGGTGAATGTGTGAGTGGCTGATACGATAATGCGTTAATTAATGTGTTCATAGACGGCTCGTATCCCACTACCTGAGTGGTTGAGTGAGTTTAGTTTTACGCCGCACTCCGCAATATGCCAGCTATATGGCGGCGGTCTGTAAATAATCGAGTCTGGACCAGACAATCTAGTGATCAACAGCATTAGCATCGATCTGCGCAATTGGGAACCGATGACATGTGTCAACCAAGCCAGCGAGCCTGACCACCCGATCCCGTTAGTCGCCTCTTACGACAAGCATGGGTTACTGAAGGTACATTCTAACCCGGACTTTCACGGGTCCCATTACCTGACTGGTGCGTGGTGGTATGAACTAGTTATGAAACATGCATAGTCATAGATACCCAAATATGCATTTTGGTATATATGACTTAAGATTTTAGTTTTTGTGTTTCAGGCCTTATCTATAAAGTACTGGAGTGTATGACTTCACGTTTCTTTTCTCAGGTAGGTAATTGTGATCACCCTTATTGAAAAATCGCACTATTGTAAGGAAACAAGTAAAATAAGTTTTATGCACTCCACCAGATGCAAATATGTCGAAAGAGAATAGTCCACTAAGTGATCAGAGAGTAAGTGTAGACTTTGTATTTTGTTCAGACATAAACCTTCGCGTCCCATTTGTTGGACTAATCAGTACGACAAGCAATTAATGAAGCATGCAACTTTATGGATGACAACTCCTTGTTTACTGTAAAGAGCCTCGTTTCGATGTAGATTTCTGCACCGTTATCGCGTAAAGATTGATAACAGTGTAAGAATCTACATCAAAAGGTCGCTCTGTGCAATAAACAAGATGTCATCCATAAAGTTGTATGCTTCATTGTTTACTCCCCATGTTCAAGAATGCTGAACCTGCAGGAAAATGTTTTCAAACAATTGACAAACCATTGATTGTGAGGCGGTTACCTTTTATTTCTGATAAAGACAAACAATTAATTTTAAGAGGAAAACCACAATCGTACATTTTTTAGAAACAACATGTTTTCTTTGTAAACATCGGATTTTATTTTCTGTAAATATACATTTAATGTGCTTGTTGTCTAGTTGTTTCAGTACAAAATGTCTCCCAACATCAGTGCCTCATTGTTGTCTGCATATTTTATAGTAAGGGAGTATAGTTTTAAGCTGTTTCAGAAATATATCAGCAATACCACGGCGGAGGACACCGGACATAGGTACATATCTTTTTAACTCTGTGTATATTTGTTCATTGTTCCGTTGCAGGTGCCTGCTTCATCACTAGTGCCATCCTCGCCTTGTGTATTCCATTGGCCAAGAAGTCAACATAAATGGACATTTAAATCAGCTCAAATGCATACCTTCTCACGCATAGTTGCAAATTCTGCTTAAGAATGCAAGGCTTTAAATTGAGCCGACCAAGCAGAGAACATATATGTGACCTGCGGTTAATTCCTAAATAAACTAAGCTTTCAGTTCCTGAACCAACAGTTTTTTTCCGGGCGCTTAGCTGCCAACCGAACTGAATGAATATTCAATGGTAAAGAGATGGTAAGAGATTACTAAGAAAAAGAAAATATTTTATTTGTGTGTCACATGTTATACATAAAACATACATAGACACTTTAAAACACTCAATAAAATATAACATCCGGCCATATGGCCTATGAAACTGTAACAGGAGGATGCTGCTCAGGTCCTCAGGTCCGCAGGATTCAGGGCTTTGAAGCCACAATGACAACAGAACACAAGATATTATAAACAAAATTAATTTATTTCAAACTCAACAAATATATATCCCGGAATCAACAATAAACTAAGTTAAATAAACAACAACAAAATAATGCCTCCAAGGATCCTAAGAAAAGTGAAAACCCTATTAAAAATACCTAGTCTACAGAAACAATAGTGACCCCAGAGTAAAAAATATTCTGCCCTTTGATACCCCTAACCTACAAGTTTTACCCAATAAAATTCTTGCTCTGAAAATTACCCATTAAATGCCTACAAAAGAAAAGTTCAATGGACTGATCTAAATGCTCATGAGATACTCATGCACTGGCCCATCCCAATGTATTTCAATGGGGAAAAGCATACTAGGCACATGCCTAGTGGGTCCTTACCCCTCAAGAGCTAAATGGATAAGCCCACAGAAGCCTAAGCCTGGTGTATCTTTTCTAGTCTAGCCTATGCCTAACCCTGTCCCAACCCTAAAAGAGAACAAGCTTAATTTATACTAAGAAACCTAACCATTACAAGACACAAGACACTACATTATACCTGAAACAGATTGTAGTGCATACAATATCACAGATTTACAAGCAACAGTGAAGTGTGGTATGTTTAATTACAGGACTACACAGTGCGTTTACGTATATTTAACGTTTTAGTAACCAATGCAGCTAAAGGTTTTATTAATTTGACATTACCTAGCATAAATGTGGCCTGCTCAGTAGGCAACAAGTGAAAGAAGGGTTAGTATTTAATACATTTTCCCACAAGTCATATCGTAAATCCGAACATAGCGGACAGCTGACCAAAAAGTGAACTTCGTCCTCAATCGTATTGTCATCACAACATTTATAAATTATATCATCTGAAGGTGTTTTGGAGCGTGTATATCTACAGACCTCTTTTTTACCAAAGGTACCTATCGTAACTTACTAAGTATATTGCAATGAGATTTAGGTAGAATAACAGTAACATATGGCTCAGCTGTTAATAATTTCTTAAATTCTCTGTAAGTACGGAGTTTATTCCGTTAGGTTTGCCTCTGTCGTTCCAAAGTTCTTAATCGAATTCGAACTATCTGAATATCGTATCCACTGTGAAACATAATGGAATTCCAATTAAGACATATTATACAGGTCCACCACGTGGAGATCTAAATTGTTAAGAATATTAAAAAACAGTTCTATATATAAGCCTTATTTAGTACAGAAGTTATACAACTGAATTGGTTTGTACCCATAGCATAAGATAGGCTGGACATATCCTGCTATCATAGCAATATCATCAGCGTACAGTAGTGTACTCAACATAACTCAATCAATGTTAACACCACAATTGAGATTGTCGATTTCTTCAGCCAGGTCATTAATATTAATAATTTAATAATTTATTACCGTGTCATGTTGTTTCAGAATATATACAATGGTAAAATATATGTATGTAACAACCGGGCCGCATAAGACACAACATCTAAAACATTACTATACATAGGAGAAAAAATAATGATAATAATAATCAGACACCCCAGCTCTCTCGGATAAGCATACAGACACATTCAAACCTTACGGACAGGCACACCACCTCACTGAGTCAGACACACTGATTCATTCTAACAGACATACCATCTCAGTCGGTCAGACGCTGAAACTCATTCGAACAGACACATCGACTCACTCAGTCAGACACAACAACTCACTTGGACAGACACACCAACTCACTCGAACAGACACACGGACTCACTCGGACAGACACCCCGACTCACTCGGACTGACTCGTTCGAACAGACACACCAACTCACTCGAACAGACACACCCACTCACTAGGACAGACACCCCGACTCACTCGGACTGACTCACTCAAACAGACACACGGACTCACTCAAACAGACACACCAACTCACTCGTAAAGACACACCAACTCACTCGAACAGACACACCAACTCATTCGGACAGACACACCAACTCACTCGAACAGACAGACCAACTCACTCGGACAGACACACTGACTCACTGGGACAGACACACCAACTCATCCGGACAGACACACCAACTCACTCGAACAGACAGACAGACTTACTCGGACAGACACACGGACTCTCTCGGAGAGACACACCAACTCACTCCAACAGACATACCAACTCATTCGGACAAACACACCAACTCACTCGAACAGACATACCAACTCACTCGGACGGACTCACTAACTGACTTTTTGCCGGACGCTTTTGTTCGGAATCTGTTTCGATCTAACAAACGGTCTCACACTATACTTCATCTCGATTTTCTATTTCACCAGTTCAATTTGGTATATTTTCTCCTCTACACATTAGGAACATTTTCAGAAAATGGTTACATGAAGACATGAATAAATATATTTGTTTTCATAAATATGCAGAAATATACAAATATACACATATACAGAAATATACAGAAATATACATAATTATTCCAACACAGGGACACCAACCAGGTCTTAGACAATATCCCCATGTGCCTCAGGGGTGTAAGCCCAATTCACTGTAATATGAACATTCCAGCAGAAAATTAATCTCAATTTCAACTAGACCTTTGTCACACAATGTACACAATCTTTCAAGTAAGGGAGTAATAGGCTTGGTGTATCTACCGCTTTCAATGTTGAGAAGTAAGTTTCCACACTTCAGTGATGCTACTAATTTTCTGTGTTGTCTTCAAAATGGCATTCTCACGTATGCTGAAGTCGATATTTCCTTTTTAAACAGTCTGTAGGTTCTTGATTTATTACCATTTAACTAAGTATTGTTGTCATTAAATAAATCTGAGTTCCAATTCTCTCTATCCCATATATCTAACACATGTAAAGCACAGCTGAGGAAGTTGGATCTGTTTGTTGATACAGAATAACCAATTACATCTCCGTGAATCTGAAGTTTCTTCATAAGTTCCATAACTCTATAGTCCCATGAAGACATTCCTCTGACTGACCATTTATGGACAACAGCTGGTAAATAATCACTATGGGCTGTTACAGTTTTATCTCAGCACTTCAATCCTGATTTTTTAGTATGAACTTCTTCACCCAATGTCACCTCTGACAGCTGTGTTAGAACTGTTTTTTCCTCGCTGCCCAGAAAATTCTGATGGCCTTATTTTGTATATAATGGATTTCCTTGTACATATTCATACCCCAGACAGAAGCACTGTAATTACGTATAGGCAGTATAAATATTATTATATTAAGTATAAACAGAGAGGCCACCGAGAGCATTGAACTTGGTCATTATCACACCAAGTGCTCTGTTGGCAGATTTAGACACTTCTTGCACTGATTTGTTATAATCACAAAATCCATGTATCCACATACCTTAATATTTATATTGAACACAATATTTGATTATCATATCACCACAACCGAACTGCACTGTTGAACTGCACTATTAATGTAAATAGAAAACAGAGTCGGCTACATTACAAAACCAATATCTACCTTATCAAACGCTTTCATATCATCACACAAAGGTAGATTTCCTAGTTACCTTTCTGTTGTTGATTACAGAATATAGACTATAAATGTGTTCTTGAGTACTACGCTTGGATTGGAAGCCATTCTGTTCCTAAACCACCACATCATGTAATTCTAGCCACTTTGTAAGTCTAGTATTACCCACAGAATATGATAGACGGACAGACATATTTCAAGTCTGTATTTCTAGGCCAAGGGCCCATAATACAAAAATGCAGGCACATTGGTACATCATATTGTGAATGCTTACGTATTGGCACTGTAAACATAATGAATAAACATTGTAATATCAGATTTGCTGCTTACTTTCTTTAAATCAATCAATCGTTTATTCCGCATGTGTGGCCTCCAGCCCATATACAGATGATACAGCAGGTTGGAACTTGCATGCTACAAAATTTTGATGTCTCAGACGTAGTGCACAGTCAACATAAAGTTGTAGCTTAATAATAACTATTGCATCGTTAGATGCCATTAGGTTTGTGAAATTAGTTTTTATATCATAGGATGTACAGACAAACGGTAGGTATTTAGATCTTAAGCTCTCATAAGCTGGATATATCATAACAATATGAAATTCATCTTCAATCATGTCTAACGTACACACTTTACACAGTCGCAGAGTTCTTATTACGTTATAATATCGACCAAGTTCAACTTGTAATCTGGCCATGCCAATACGCAGTTTCGCCAAGTCATGACGACATAAGGAACAATCGCCATGAGTTAAATCCAATTCCGGTTGTAAATTCAATTTGAATGAAGAATAAGAGTCATATCTGCTGCTACAATGCAAGCTAGATTTCCATTCCTGAGTTAAGAGATCCGTAGCACGTTGCTTAAATTCTGACAAAAATACTTATACACTGCCAACACCCTGGAACAGCCAAACGTAACCAAATCCGTAGCTAAATAAAACTTGCTTAACCGATGAAGCCCATGTATGGCGATAAACATTATCCAATGTGTACAGCAATTCATAAGCTTTACGTGGATACCTATGACTCGGCATACGAGTAACTCTAAGCCAAAATTTAATACATCTCAACAAAGAAGACAAATAAACTGGGAATCTGCCACATTCGCCCATAGCTAAAACAGTCGGAGCTCTTGTACTAATGTTAAGAAACCGTTTAATCGCTAAATGATGTATTCTCTCTACACACTCTATACGCTGAAAGCCCCACGACTCGGAACCGTATAATAACATTGGCATAATCTGAGAATCAAATATTGTTAAGAAAACCTTATATAACTGCCCATGTGAATACATCGTTCTTAAAACTTCAAATAAGGCTTTCTTGGCCTTTATAGCAACAAAATTGCAGCTCTGTGAAAAACTTGATTTGTAAGAACTAGACCCAGATACTTATAATTAGAAACATCCACATTATTCCCACTGAAGGTCCACTTTTCAAAACTTGATAATTTTCCACCTTTTCTGAAAAACATTATTTTAGTTTTAGACATATTAACCGTCAAATCCCATGATTCACAATAACTTTGGAGAATATCAAGACGATTCTGCAGACCATTTACACTATCTGCAACAAGAACAACGTCATCTGCGAAAAGTAACAGAAAAACTTCAATGATATCAGGATACAACTGGATACCTCTACTGTTTACTTAATTACTCCATTCGCCAACTTTTTAATGAACAAGGAAAATAGTACAGGACTCTAGACGCAGCCTTGCCTTACTCCATTCGGACATTCAAAGAAATCTGAAAAACCTTCATTTGTCTTGACACAGGATGTAAATACCTTATACATACTCTTAACGCTACGAAACAACTTTCCCTCCAAACCAATTCTGCGAAGAAGTAACAGCAACTTATTTCTATTAACACTATCAAAGTCCTTTTTGAAATTAACAAAGGCAAAATAGAGTTTACATTTCCTCTTGGATAAATATTTTTGCACAAGTGGACACAGAGTAAAAGGATTATCAGCCGTAGAATGTCCGGCTCTGAACCCAGACTGAGATTCCGAAATAAGCGATTCATCATTAGCCCAGTAAGTTATTCTACTGTTAATAATACCAATATATACTTTGCTAAAGTTTGACAACCACAACGTTATACCTCTATAATTATCTGGACAATCACGAGATCCACCTTTGTGCTACGGAAAAATAATACCTTCTGACCATTGCGAAGGGAAAACACCTGAATCATAAATAGTGTTAAACAGCTTAACCATTTAATAAATTATTGATTATGGATTACCATACAAAAACGTTTCCGCCAAAGGTTTGTCAATACCAGCTGATTTGCCCAACTTCAAGCGCCTTGTCCTTGACTATAGGACAATCAAACCGCTCGCACTCATCATCATTATCGACTGAATCAGTATCCAAACAAATCCAACATGTGATTCTGAAATCATCTCCGCGAGTATGATTCATCCTCGACCAAATATAAACGTTACATCAGTCGTGACATAAACCACCATACAAGCTTTGTTTGAAAGTGATCATGAATAAGTTTACATTACCATACAATACCAAGACCAAACTGATACAAAATGTGTTAACCCAAGTATTTCTACCAGCTTCATCCAATAACATAAGCATTTGATAACACTGAAGCGATCTACACCAATATTTACCACATCTAGACATATACTGACATTGCAATGGAACTCTGACACATTCACCTAGCGCCATAACATTGCTGGTATATTTACTAACTTTCAAAAACCTTTTACTGTACTTTAAACTTGATACTGCTTGTAATATCTCCTGGCCAGTTATGTCATTATTCAAAATGTTATTCACCTCATCATCACTGCAAACCTCAAACAATAAATCATCACAGTTCTTCACAAACACTTCGACCGCCTCCGTGGTGTAGTGGTTAGAGCGTCCGCCCGGAGAGCGGAAGGTCGCGGGTTCGATCCACGACCGCGTCATACCAAAAGACGTTAAAATATGGTACTTGTTGGTCCCTGCCTGGCGCTCGGCATTAATGGGTACAACAAGGACTGGTCGGCTCGGAGTCAGTATAATGTGTCTGAGTGGGGTATTCATGCTTCACTGCGGCGTGGTATCTCAGTGGGCTAGCACTATAAAACCAACACATACACACTCATGCACGTCGTCATGTGAGCGAAATATTCTCAAGCATGACGTTAAACCCAATTTCACCTCACCTTCATCTTTAAAATGACATTCTGTAGATAAAACTACTGATCCACGTTAGCTACCGTACATTGCAACATTTCAAGTTTTGTTGTACAGAAATAAGTGACAGCTTTACCTTAACCTGATTTGAGTGACAGGTAAGCATTTTATGCAGGATAACAGGATAAATGGAATATCACCCAAAGCAAAGTTATCGTATGTGGAGATTTTAATTTCCACGTGGATTTTAAGCTCGACAAAAACGCTCAACGTGTTCGCTCTCTTTTATAAATCTGTCACAATATATCCTACATCGATCATCTCTTGTCAGAAGAAAATGTTGATATGTTGTTTTTGCCATCTTGAATTTCATTTTGTATTTGTATATGTTTACAAAATATGCTCTTGTACCACCAAGGTGGTTTATGGGAATAAAGAATTGAATTGAATTTATAGCGCAGGAATCTCGTCCAACATTTTCTATCACTAACCCATAGAAATGGACATACATTGGACCATCTCATAACAAGATCCGATGAACTTCGACTATTGAACTGTAAATATGGCCATTCCGTCAAGTCTAATCACTCTTACATCATGGCAACTACAAGTGTTCCAAAAAGCCCAAAGCCCAAGAAGAAAGTGTTCTGTAGGAAGTTGAAAGACATTGATGTGACATCATTTGCTGAAGACATTCAAAGCGTAAGGTCAGACATTGTGTTGGATGGCGTTGCTTGTTCCGACAACCGGTACAAAGATAAACTTGGTGCACTTCTTGACAAACATGCGCCATCCAAGAATTCTCATGTTTCCCTCCGATTTTAGACGTCATGGTACACGGATGGAATAAGGAGAGCCAAGCAACTACTAAGCTAGTTAGAAAGGCAAATGAGACGCACTTAACTGATAGTCCTCAAAGAGATTCATGCAGTTCAGCGTGGTGGTGTCAACCGACTTCTTGAAGAAGGTACAGTTAGCCATTTTAAAACAGCAATTACAAATGCCACCAGTCAAAAGGATATTTTCAGTGTTTCTAACACCTTGCTCTTCATGAAAAGGCAACTGGCATATTTCCCAAATCTCTCAAAGAAGCAATAGTCACACCTCTACTGAAGAAACCGAGTCTGGATGCCGATGTTTTACGGAACATTACGGCTGCTGTATAGATCGAACCAGCTTTGCCTGAGCAAACTTCAGAAGGTACAGACCTCAGCGGCAAGATGGATAAGTGGAACACGCATACACAAGCATATTACGCCAATCTTATAAAAACTACACTGGCTTCCAATTCACCATCGGATTGTTTTATGATGTTTGTGTTTAAAGCTCTTTACGGTCTAGCCCCTCTGTATCTGGAACAGCTTTTAAGCTGATACCAACCAAAGAGGACGCTGCGATGAGCTTCTCTTTAACAACTAAATGTTCCAATAACAGGAACAACACTCTACGGTGATAGGAGTTTTGCCAAAGCAGGCCCTGCACCCTGGAATGAACTCCCGCCACTTATCCAGCAAACCAATGACTGTGAGATATTTCAAAGTGAGCTGAAGACCCTCTTGTTCAAACGAGCCTATGACCTGCGCCTTTGAGCAAATTTTGGATTTAGGCGCACTACAAATATGAACTTTATCATTATTTATATCTCTGTTGCAATAAGTCCTTCGAATATCTCACATTAAGGGGCCTTTAGTAGCAGATGTCATTTACAACGTTGGTTCCTGTATATATCTGATGTAACGAATAGCGTACTAAGTATAAATGTCTACTGACTTCTCTTAAAGTTAAATTAATATCGAGAAAGCATTCTCAGAAGTTGTCATGAACAAAAAAAGAACAAATTTTCAGTAAGCTATCTAGGGAAACGTCTGAAAGGACTGTGTACATGTTAATCTTCTCGTTTTGAGAATTCACGTGGTATTGACATTCTCAAATGATTGAATGTACTGAAAGGCCCTTTTCAGTTAAATTCATGATACCGGTAAATCTTGGAGCGAGTAATTATATAGTGTGGTGTCGCAGTTGTGGGCCATGTAATACATGTCTCTGAGCACCGGTGATCAAGGCTCTTCGGAATTCAGTTCAAATAGTTAGTGACATGTCTGCCGCAAGGGAGTGTGCGTAATAATACATGTTCATGTTGGTTATTTGTAATACAGGAATATTATTCATTTCCGCTTTGGTCAAGACAGAATAAACCACAACACGTATAGTCCTTTGTTTGCATGTGCATAGACACACTACACACGTGTGTGTTTGCGTGTGTATGTGTGTGTTTGTGTGTGTGAAATAAAATGTATGGTTTTCATTGATGAACTGAAATTGACGAAGGTGGATTATTCACCTAGACATTGCTCCACATCAAACTGACAGATGTTCCTTCACCTCCTATGTTTCAACAATTAACTCACAGGCGTGGGTAAACTGTCGCCAGAGACCATATACCGATATGTGGTCTCTGCTGTCGCCAACTATTTCATAGAACTGAGAATACAGATATTACCGTGTGTAGAGTTAAAATCAATGTGTAATAGTTTCCAGCAGGATCTGAGTCGGCATTCAGCAGTGACGACATTCTCCAGTAAAGACAGGTGTGTTGTTTGTCTCTCGACTCACCCCAAGACACAGGTAACAGTGTCATTATCAAGACCCAAGCAATGTACTGTCAGATTACCGAGTGTAGTACAAATGTTTGTGCAGTGTAGTACCTGTACACTAACTCACAGTCGATAGTGGGTCCACCAAGTGCATGTTTCAAAAGGCTTGATTTACATGAATACACACGCCTTTAACTGCAGCTGTTACTGTCTATTGCAGTGACCTGGCAAACTTGATTTACAAGCGTAGTTTGGGCACGGGACTAAACTCCACCGCCATCGATAACATTCAGAATGTGAGTACTAAGAACGTCATAAGCATATATGTAATGTTTCTTTTGATTTGCTATCGTAAATATCGTCTAAATTCGTTCAATGTATGTGTTTTCAGAACATATAGGTGTATATATCATAGCCTTAGTATATTCATCTTTAAGTCTTCAAGGTTTTCTCGATGCATAGTGTGTGTTTGACTTCTTATAACTGTACATGTATTTGACGTACATGTAATCACGAGTGACAGATAATATATATGTGTGACAGGTCAATCTGCCCTCTGGGGTGGTGTACGGCAAATAACGTATTATGTCACAGCTCGTACCAGCTGTCTGGTATGGGGTAAGGGAACCGAGGTATGTATGTGTTAATTCGTAGTTGTTGACCGGTATGGGGTTGGGTAAACTGAGGTATGTATGTGTTAATTCGTAGTTGTTGTCTGGTATGGGGTAAGGGAACTGAGGTATGTATCTGTTAATTCGTAGTTGTTGTCTGGTATGGAGTAAGGGAACTGAGGTATGTATGTGTTAATTCATAGTTGTTGTCTGGTATGGGGTAAGGGAACTGAGGTATGTATCTGTTAATTCGTAGTTGTTGTCTGGTATGGGGTAAGGGAACTGAGGTATGTATGTGTTAATTCATAGTTGTTGTCTGGTATGGGGTAAGGGAACTGAGGTATGTGTGTGTTAATTCGTAGTTGTTGTCTGGTATGGAGTAAGGGAACTGAGGTATGTATGTGTTAATTCGTAGTTGTTGTCTGGCATGGATAAGGGAACTGAGGTATGTATGTGTTAATTCATAGTTGTTGTCTGGTATGGGGTGAGGGAACTGAGGTATGTATGTGTTAATTCATAGTTGTTGTCTGGTATGGAGTTAGGGAACTGAGGTATGTATGTGTTAATTCATAGTTGTTGTCTGGTATGGAGTAAGGGAACTGAGGTATGTATGTGTTAATTCGTAGTTGTTGTCTGGCATGGATAAGGGAACTGAGGTATGTATGTGTTAATTCATAGTTGTTGTCTGGTATGGTATAAGGAAACTGAGGTATGTATGTGTTAATTCATAGTTGTTGTCTGGTATGGGGTGAGGGAACTGAGGTATGCATGTGTTAATTCAAAGTTGTTGTCTGGTATGGGGTGAGGGAACTGAGGTATGTATGTGTTAATTCATAGTTGTTGTCTTGTATGGGGTGAGGAAGCTGAGGTATGTATGTGTTAATTCATAGTTGTTGTCTGGTATGGGGTGAGGGAACTGAGGTATGTATGTGTTAATTCGTAATTGTTGTCTGGTATGGTGTAAGGGAACTGAGGTATGTATGTGTTAATTCATATTTGTTGTCTGGTAAGAGGTGAGGGAACTGGGGTATGTATGTGTTAATTCATAGTTGTTGTCTGGTATGGGGTGAGGGAACTGAGGTATGTATGTGTTATTTCATAGTTGTTGTCTGCTATGGGGTGAGGGAACTGAGGTATGTATGTGTTAATTCATAGTTGTTGTCTGGTATGGGGTGAGGGAACTGAGGTATGTGTGTGTTTATTCGTAGTTGTTGTCTGGTATGGAGTAAGGGAACTGAGGTATGTATGTGTTAATTCATAGTTGTTGTCTGGTATGGAGTAAGGGAACTGAGGTATGTATGTGTTAATTCGTAGTTGTTGCCTGGTATGGATTAAGGAACTGAGGTATGTATGTGTTAATTCATAGTTGTTGTCTGGTATGGAGTGAGGGAACTGAGGTATGTATGTGTTAATTCATAGTTGTTGTCTGGTATGGTATAAGGGAACTGAGGTATGTATGTGTTAATTCATAGTTGTTGTCTGGTATGGGGTGAGGGAACTGAGGTATGTAAGTGTTAATTCGTAGTTGTTGTCTGGTATGGTATAAGGGAACTGAGGTATGTATGTGTTAATTCATAGTTGTTGTCTGGTATGGGGTGAGGGAACTGAGGTATGTATGTGTTTATGCGTAGTTGTTGTCTGGTATGGAGTAAGGGAACTGAGGTATGTATGTGTTAATTCATAGTTTTGTCTGGTATGGGGTGAGGAACTGGGGTATGTATGTGTTAATTCGTAGTTGTTGTCTGGTATGGGGTGAGGGAACTGAGGTATGTATGTGTTAATTCATAGTTGTTGTCTGGTATGGGGTGAGGGAACTGAGGTATGTATGTGTTAATTCATAGTTGTTGTCTGGTATGGGGTGAGGGAACTGAGGTATGTGTGTGTTTATTCGTAGTTGTTGTCTGGTATGGAGTAAGGGAACTGAGGTATCTATGTGTTAATTCATAGTTGTTGTCTGGTATGGAGTAAGGGAACTGAGGTATGTATGTGTTAATTCGTAGTTGTTGTCTGGCATGGATAAGGGAAATGAGGTATGTATGTGTTAATTCATAGTTTTTGTCTGGTAAGGGGTGAGGGAACTGGGGTATGTATGTGTTAATTCGTAGTTGTTGTCTGGTATGGGGTGAGGGAACTGAGGTATGTATGTGTTAATTCATAGTTGTTGTCTGGTATGGGGTGAGGGAACTGAGGTATGTATGTGTTAATTCATAGTTGTTGTCTGGTATGGGGTGAGGGAACTGAGGTATGTGTGTGTTTATTCGTAGTTGTTGTCTGGTATGGAGTAAGGGAACTGAGGTATCTATGTGTTAATTCATAGTTGTTGTCTGGTATGGAGTAAGGGAACTGAGGTATGTATGTGTTAATTCGTAGTTGTTGTCTGGCATGGATAAGGGAAATGAGGTATGTATGTGTTAATTCATAGTTGTTGTCTGGTATGGAGTGAGGGAACTGGGGTATGTATGTGTTAATTCATAGTTGTTGTCTGGTATGGTATAAGGGAACTGAGGTATGTATGTGTTAATTCATAGTTGTTGTCTGGTATGGGGTGAGGGAACTGAGGTATGTATGTGTTAATTCGTAGTTGTTGTCTGGTATGGTATAAGGGAACTGAGGTATGTATGTGTTAATTCATAGTTGTGTTCTGGTATGGGGTGAGGGAACTGAGGTATGTATGTGTTAATTCATAGTTGTTGTCTGGTATGGGGTGAGGGAACTGAGGTATGTATGTGTTTATTCGTAGTTGTTGTCTGGTATGGGGTAAGGAAACTGAGGTATGTATGTGTTAATTCATATTTGTTGTCTGGTATGGAGTAAGGGAACTGAGGTATGTATGTGTTAATTATTAGTTGTTGTCTGGCATGGATAAGGGAACTGAGGTATGTATGTGTTAATTCATAGTTGTTGTCTGGTATGGGTAAGGGAACTGAGGTATGTATGTGTTAAATCATAGTTGTTTTTTGGTATGGGGTGAGGGAAGTGAGGTATGTGTGTGTTTATTCGTAGTTGTTGTCTGGTATGGAGTAAGGGAACTGAGGTATCTATGTGTTAATTCGTAGTTGTTGTCTGGTATGGAGTAAGGGAACTGAGGTATGTATGTGTTAATTCGTAGTTGTTGTCTGGTATGGAGTGAGGGAACTGAGGTATGTATGTGTTAATTCATAGTTGTTGTCTGGTATGGTATAAGGGGACTGAGGTATGTATGTGTTAATTCATAGTTGTTGTCTGGTATGGGGTGAGGGAACTGAGGTATGTATGTGTTAATTCGTAGTTGTTGTCTGGTATGGCGTGAGGGAACTGAGGTATGTATGTGTTAATTCATATTTGTTGTCTGGTATGGGGTGAGGGAACTGAGGTATGTATGTGTTAATTCATAGTTGTTGTCTGGTATGGGGTGAGGGAACTGGAGTATGTATGTGTTAATTCGTAGTTGTTGTCTGGTATGGGGTAAGGGAACTGAGGTATGTGTGTGTTAATTCATAGTTGTTGTCTGGCATGGATAAGGGAACTGAGGTATGTATGTGTTAATTCCTAGTTGTTGTCTGGTATGGGGTGAGGGAACTGAGGTATGTATGTGTTAATTCATAGTTGTTGTCTGGTATGGGGTAAGGGAACTGAGGTATGTATGTGTTAATTCGTAGTTGTTGTCTGGTATGGGGTAAGGGAACTGAGGTATGTATGTGTTAATTCGTAGTTGTTGTCTGGTATGGGGTTGGGGAAACAGGTATGTATGTGTTAATTCGTAGTTGTCTGGTATGGGGTTTGTGAAGTGAGGTGTGTACGTGAAAAATCTAACCTGTTGTCTCTGTTTGGGATTTGTAAACTATGTATGTGTATGATATCTCGTTTGTATGTGATAAATCGTATCTTCTGGTAGGTATGGGGTGGTGTCACGTTTTAGTGAGACGTATCGAGGAATAAAGGATTAAACTTGAACTGAAATTACTACATCTGCATATGTGCATTTTGATGAGTTGGGAAGGTAGAGTATAAAGGTTTGCTTTGCTTATCAGCGTACTAAACAATGTGTACTTGCCTAGTATAGATAACCCTAACATAAGGCATTAGCTGTAATGTATTATCACGGCGAAAGAATATATACATTCCCAACTCCACAAGTGTGAATACAGGTCAGCTTTTCTCTTAGTGGAAAGGAGTATAGAGTGATAAAGTGTTATCGCATTCAAGTACCCGAATGGGATTGAATATCTGTAGCCCATCACAGATGTTGTCCGTTCTTGTATTTCTGGAATATTGTCAAAAGCAGTGAAATAATATCCACACAATACCGTTTTGAAAAATAGCGTCGGGAAATTAAAACCTACATATAAATGTAACAAACAAAACCTTAATATACTCATAAGAAATATTCTTTAAAAGCATAAAGAATAGGTAAACATGTGGACTATACTGCTATCAAAGTTGGTATATGTGTAGAAGTCATCCTTCCTTAGCGGCAGCATCCAGTGTATATGGGTTTGGTTAAAGCGTTAGCTCGTCATGACGAAGACCCGGGTTCGATTCCCTACATGGGTTCAGTGTGTGAAGCCGATTTCTGGTGTGATATTGCTGGAATATTGATAAAAGCGACGTAATACCATACTCTCCCACTCACTCACTCATCCGGTGTATGGATTTGGAAAAGAACCGTTTCATTAGCGCTTGAATAAGCTAATTACTTAAAACCAGAGCTCATCGGATGTGAACAACGATTAAAAACAAACACGGCCCATTTAACAAGGAATATAAAACAAAGAAGGAAAGGGAAATGAAAAGCACTGAACAAGGACGTTTTTAGCATGAACACAACATCGATATTGAACACATTGAGACAGGGAATATTCACCTTATGATACAAAATATTGCATTTAATTGGGATCGCATGTGAATGTTGAAACGCTTTCGCAGTTCAGGTATGAGACGGGATCTCTCATTGATGGAACCTGCTGTCTTGATGTATAAATAACATGTGCTTGTGTGCGTGTATTGGTTTCTAACATGGTCATGGTGTTATCTCGTCTCGTGGGAGATATGTGTTTTAGAATGAGAATTGTGTCAATGAAATTAGTGAAACACAGGATTGCGCCACTAAACTGTCAACCAGAATTGTGTTGAACAATTCAGAGTATGCTTGCACAATGTCGTGTTTGAGATCCGGGAAGTGGATACTAAGGGTTGGATCATTTGTGCTTCCTTGTGAGGGGTTGGGCAACCGAGGCATGTATATGTAAAATCAAGTGTGGTGTCTGCTGTAAAGTTTGGTCATCTGAGGTAAGTATATGGCAGGGTCACATGTGTTGTTTGTGTGTGTGTGTGAGAGAGAGAGAGAGAGAGAGAGAGAGAGAGAGAGAGAGAGAGAGAGAGAGAGAGAGAGAGAGAGAGAGACAGAGAGAGAACGAACTGGAAGGGGTGTCTGCTGTGAAGTTTGGTCACCTGGGTATGTATATGGCAGGATCACCTGTGATGTTTGTTTGTTTGTTTGCGTGTGTGTGTGTGAGAGAGAGAGAGAGAATGAGAGAGAGAGACAGACAGACAGAGAGAGAGAATGGGAAGGAATAGACTTGCACATGTCTCTAAGGTATAAAATTAATAGTTTAAATAATATTAATATCGCTTATCTTGACTTGCCTCTTCGAAGGATAGAATTATAAACAAAAGTATACATCCATGGGTTTAGCATTCAGTAAAGCATTGGAGCAAGGCTAGGGAAGGGTTTACAGAGGCATCTCTGCGTAAAATCATGTTTACTGTGTCTGGTATGAGGTAAGGTTTCTGAGGATTCGTCTGATGAGGAGGTCTGGTGTGGAGTACGTCAGATGATAGTGTGTATTTACTAGCATGTGATTGGTCTGATGAGGGGGGCTGGTGTGGAGTACGTCAGATGATAGCGTGTATTTACTAGCATGTGATTGGTCTGATGAAGGGGGCTGGTGTGGAGTACGTCAGATGAGAGCGTTTATTTACTAGCATGTGATTGGTCTGATGATGGGGGCTGGTGTGGAGTACGTCAGATGATAGCGTGTATGTACTAGCATGTGATTGGTCTGATGAGGGGGCTGGTGTGGAGTACGTCAGATGATAGCGTGTATGTACTAGCATGTGATTGGTCTGATGATGGGGGCTGGTGTGGAGTACGTCAGATGATAGCGTGTATGTACTAGCATGTGATTGGTCTGATGAGGGGGCTGGTGTGGAGTACGTCAGATGATAGCGTGTATGTACTAGCATGTGATTGGTCTGATGAGGGGGCTGGTGTGGAGTACGTCAGATGATAGAGTGTATGTACTAGCATGTGATTGGTCTGAAGAGGGGCTGGTGTGTGTAGTACGTCAGATGTAAGCGTGTATGTACTAGCATGTGATTGGTCTGATGAGGGGCTGGTGTGGAGTACGTCAGATGATAGCGTGTATGTACTAACATGTGATTGGTCTGATGAGGGGAGCTGGTGTGGAGTACGTCAGATGATAGCGTGTATGTACTAGCATGTGATTGGTCTGATGAGGGGGCTGGTGTGTAGTACGTCAGATGATAGCGTGTATGCACTAGCATGTGATTGGTCTGATGAGGGGCCACTGGTGTGTAGTACGTCAGATGATAGCGAGTATGTACTAGCATGTGATTGGTCTGATGAGGGGGACTGGTGTGGAGTACGTCAGATGATAGCGTGTATGTACTAGCATGTGATTGGTCTGATGATGGGGGCTGGTGTGGAGTACGTCAGATGATAGCGTGTATGTACTAGCATGTGATTGGTCTGATGAGGGGGCTGGTGTGGAGTACGTCAGATGATAGCGTGTATGTACTAGCATGTGATTGGTCTGATGAGGGGGTGCTGGTGTGGAGTACGTCAGATGATAGCGTGTATTTACTAGCATGTGATTGGTCTGATGAGGGGGCGGCTGGTGCTGGTGTGCAGTACGTCAGATGATAGCGTCAATGTACCAGCATGTGATTGGTCTGATGAGGGGAGGGGGGCTGGTATGGAGTACGTCAGATGATAGCGTGTATTTACTAGCATGTGATTGGTCTGATGAGGGGGCTGGGGAGCTGGTGTGGAGTACGTCAGATGATAGCGTGTATGCACTAGCATGTGATTGGTCTGATGAGGGGGCTGGTGTGGAGTACGTCAGATGATAGCGTGTATGTACTAGCATGTGATTGGTCTCATGAGGGGGGCTGGTGTGGAGTACGTCAGATGATAGCGTGTATGTACTAGCATGTGATTGGTCTGATGAGGGGGCTGGTGTGGAGTACGTCAGATGATAGCGTGTATGTACTAGCATGTGATTGGTCTGATGAGGGGCTGGTGTGGAGTACGTCAGATGATAGCGTGTATGTACTAGCTTGTGATTGGTCTGATGAGGGGGGGCTGGTGTGGAGTACGTCAGATGATAGCGTCAATGTACCAGCATGTGATTGGTCTGATGAGGTGGGCGGGGGGGCCTACGGGGCTGGTGGGGAGTACGTCAGATGATAGAGTGTATGTACTAGCATGTGATTGGTCTGATGAGGGGGGCTGGTGTGGAGTACGTCAGATGATAGCGTGTATGTACTAGCATGTGATTGGTCTGATGAGGGGACTGGTGTGGAGTACGTCAGATGATAGCGTGTATGTACTAGCATGTGATTGGTCTCATGAGGGGGGCTGGTGTGGAGTACGTCAGATGATAGCGTGTATTTACTAGCATGTGATTGGTCTGATGAGGGGGGCTGGTGTGGAGTACGTCAGATGATAGCGTGTATGTACTAGCATGTGATTGGTCTCATGAGGGGGACTGGTGTGGAGTACGTCAGATGATAGCGTGTATGTACTAGCATGTGATTGGTCTGATGAGGGGGCTGGTGTGGAGTACGTCAGATGATAGCGTGTATGTACTAGCATGTGATTGGTCTGATGAGGGGGCTGGTGTGGAGTACGTCAGATGATAGCGTGTATGTACTAGCATGTGATTGGTCTGATGAGGGGGCTGGTGTGGAGTACGTCAGATGATAGCGTGTATGTACTAGCATGTGATTGGTCTGATGAGGGGGCTGGTGTGGAGTACGTCAGATGATAGCGTGTATGTACTAGCATGTGATTGGTCTGATGAGGGGGCTGGTGTGGAGTACGTCAGATGATAGCGTGTATGTACTAGCATGTGATTGGTCTGATGAGGGGGGAGGGGGGGCTGGTGTGGAAGTACGTCAGATGATAGCGTGTATGTACTAGCATGTGATTGGTCTGATGAGGGGGCTGGTGTGGAGTACGTCAGATGATAGCGTGTATGTACTAGCATGTGATTGGTCTGATGAGGGGGCTGGTGTGGAGCTACGTCAGATGATAGCGTGTATGTACTAGCATGTGATTGGTCTGATGAGGGGGCTGGTGTGGAGTACGTCAGATGATAGCGTGTATGTACTAGCATGTGATTGGTCTGATGAGGGGGGGACTGGTGTGGAGTACGTCAGATGATAGCGTGTATGTACTAGCATGTGATTGGTCTGATGAGGGGGGAGGGGTGTGGAGTACGTCAGATGATAGCGTGTATGTACTAGCATGTGATTGGTCTGATGAGGGGGTGCTGGTGTGGAGTACGTCAGATGATAGCGTGTATGTACTAGCATGTGATTGGTCTGATGAGGGGTGGGGGCGCTGGTGTGGAGTACGTCAGATGATGGCGTGTATGTACTAGCATGTGATTGGTCTGATGAGGGGCTGGTGTGGAGTACGTCAGATGATAGCGTGTATGTACTAGCATGTGATTGGTCTGATGAGGGGGGCTGGTGTGGAGTACGTCAGATGATAGCGTGTATGTACTAGCATGTGATTGGTCTGATGAGGGGGAGGGCTGGTGTGGAGTACGTCAGATGATAGCGTGTATGTACTAGCATGTGATTGGTCTGATGAGGGGAGAGGGGGCTGGTGTGGAGTACGTCAGATGATAGCGTGTATGTACTAGCATGTGATTGGTCTGATGAGGGGGGCGTGGTGTGTGTACGTCAGATGATAGCGTGTATGTACTAGCATGTGATTGGTCTGATGAGGGGGGGGGGCTGGTGTGGAGTACGTCAGATGATAGCGTGTATGTACTAGCATGTGATTGGTCTGATGAGGGGGCTGGTGTGGAGTACGTCAGATGATAGCGTGTATGTACTAGCATGTGATTGGTCTGATGAGGGGGCTGGTGTGGAGTACGTCAGATGATAGCGTGTATGTACTAGCATGTGATTGGTCTGATGAGGGGGGCTGGTGTGGAGTACGTCAGATGATAGCGTGTATGTACTAGCATGTGATTGGTCTGATGAGGGGGCTGGTGTGGTAGTACGTCAGATGATAGCGTGTATGTACTAGCATGTGATTGGTCTGATGAGGGGGGCTGGGGTGGTGTGGAGTACGTCAGATGATAGCGTGTATGTACTAGCATGTGATTGGTCTGATGAGGGGCTGGTGTGGAGTACGTCAGATGATAGCGTGTATGTACTAGCATGTGATTGGTCTGATGAGGGGGACTGGTGTGGAGTACGTCAGATGATAGCGTGTATGTACTAGCATGTGATTGGTCTCATGAGGGGGGGGCTGGTGTGGAGTACGTCAGATGATAGCGTGTATGTACTAGCATGTGATTGGTCTGATATGAGGGGGGCTGGTGTGGAGTACGTCAGATGATAGCGTGTATGTACTAGCATGTGATTGGTCTGATGAGGGGGCTGGTGTGGAGTACGTCAGATGATAGCGTGTATGTACTAGCATGTGATTGGTCTGATGAGGGGGCTGGTGTGGAGTACGTCAGATGATAGCGTGTATGTACTAGCATGTGATTGGTCTGATGAGGGGGCTGGTGTGGAGTACGTCAGATGATAGCGTGTATGTACTAGCATGTGATTGGTCTGATGAGGGGGCTGGTGTGGAGTACGTCAGATGATAGCGTGTATGTACTAGCATGTGATTGGTCTGATGAGGGGCTGGTGTGGAGTACGTCAGATGATAGCGTGTATGTACTAGCATGTGATTGGTCTGATGAGGGGGCTGGTGTGAGTACGTCAGATGATAGCGTGTATGTACTAGCATGTGATTGGTCTGATGAGGGGGCTGGTGTGGAGTACGTCAGATGATAGCGTGTATGTACTAGCATGTGATTGGTCTGATGAGGGGGCTGGTGTGGAGTACGTCAGATGATAGCGTGTATGTACTGTGATTGGTCTGATGTGATTGGTCTGATGAGGGGGGCTGGTGTGGAGTACGTCAGATGATAGCGTGTATGTACTAGCATGTGATTGGTCTGATGAGAGGGACTGGTGTGGAGTACGTCAGATGATAGCGTGTATGTACTAGCATGTGATTGGTCTGATGAGGGGGGGCTGGTGTGGAGTACGTCAGATGATAGCGTGTATGTACTAGCATGTGATTGGTCTGATGAGGGGCTGGTGTGGAGTACGTCAGATGATAGCGTGTATGTACTAGCATGTGATTGGTCTGATGAGGGGGGGCTGGTGTGGAGTACGTCAGATGATAGCGTGTATGTACTAGCATGTGATTGGTCTGATGAGGGGGCTGGTGTGGAGTACGTCAGATGATAGCGTGTATGTACTAGCATGTGATTGGTCTGATGAGGGGGCTGGTGTGGAGTACGTCAGATGATAGCGTGTATGTACTAGCATGTGATTGGTCTGATGAGGGGGCTGGTGTGGAGTACGTCAGATGATAGCGTGTATGTACTAGCATGTGATTGGTCTGATGAGGGGGCTGGTGTGGAGTACGTCAGATGATAGCGTGTATGTACTAGCATGTGATTGGTCTGATGAGGGGGCTGGTGTGTGGAGTACGTCAGATGATAGCGTGTATGTACTAGCATGTGATTGGTCTGATGAGGGGGGGTGGTGTGGAGTACGTCAGATGATAGCGTGTATGTACTAGCATGTGATTGGTCTGATGAGGGGCTGGTGTGGAGTACGTCAGATGATAGCGTGTATGTACTAGCATGTGATTGGTCTGATGAGGGGGAGGGCTGGGGCTGGTGTGGAGTACGTCAGATGATAGCGTGTATGTACTAGCATGTGATTGGTCTGATGAGGGGGGGGGAAGCTGGTGTGGAGTACGTCAGATGACATTTGTATAGCGTGTATGTACTAGCATGTGATTGGTCTGATGAGGGGGACTGGTGTGGAGTACGTCAGATGATAGCGTGTATGTACTAGCATGTGATTGGTCTGATGAGGGGGATGGTGTGGAGTACGTCAGATGATAGCGTGTATGTACTAGCATGTGATTGGTCTGATGAGGGGCTGGTGTGAGTACGTCAGATGATAGCGTGTATGTACTAGCATGTGATTGGTCTGATGAGGGGCTGGTGTAGGAGTACGTCAGATGATAGCGTGTATGTACTAGCATGTGATTGGTCTGATGAGGGGCTGGTGTGGAGTACGTCAGATGATAGCGTGTATGTACTAGCATGTGATTGGTCTGATGAGGGGGGGCTGGGGTGTGGAGTACGTCAGATGATAGCGTGTATGTACTAGCATGTGATTGGTCTGATGAGGGGGGCTGGTGTGGAGTACGTCAGATGATAGCGTGTATGTACTAGCATGTGATTGGTCTGATGAGGGGAGCTGCAGGCCTGGTGTGGAGTACGTCAGATGATAGCGTGTATGTACTAGCATGTGATTGGTCTGATGAGGGGCTGGTGTGGAGTACGTCAGATGATAGCGTGTATGTACTAGCATGTGATTGGTCTGATGAGGGGCTGGTGTGGAGTACGTCAGATGATAGCGTGTATGTACTAGCATGTGATTGGTCTGATGAGGGGGCTGGTGTGGAGTACGTCAGATGATAGCGTGTATGTACTAGCATGTGATTGGTCTGATGAGGGACTGATGTGGGTACGTCAGGGCGTGTATGTACTAGCATGTGATGGGGGAGGAGTACGTCAGATGATAGCGTGTATGTACTAGCATGTGATTGGTCTGATGAGGGGGCTGGTGTGGAGTACGTCAGATGATAGCGTGTATGTACTAGCATGTGATTGGTCTGATGAGGGGGCTGGTGTGGAGTACGTCAGATGATAGCGTGTATGTACTAGCATGTGATTGGTCTGATGAGGGGGGCTGGTGTGGAGTACGTCAGATGATAGCGTGTATGTACTAGCATGTGATTGGTCTGATGAGAGGGGGGCTGGTGTGGAGTACGTCAGATGATAGCGTGTATGTACTAGCATGTGATTGGTCTGATGAGGGGGCTGGTGTGGAGTACGTCAGATGATAGCGTGTATGTACTAGCATGTGATTGGTCTGATGAGGGGGCTGGTGTGGAGTACGTCAGATGATAGCGTGTATGTACTAGCATGTGATTGGTCTGATGAGGGGGGCTGGTGTGGAGTACGTCAGATGATAGCGTGTATGTACTAGCATGTGATTGGTCTGATGAGGGGGGGGGCTGGTGTAGAGTACGTCAGATGATAGCGTGTATGTACTAGCATGTGATTGGTCTGATGAGGGGCTGGTGTGGAGTACGTCAGATGATAGCGTGTATGTACTAGCATGTGATTGGTCTGATGAGGGGACTGGTGTGGAGTACGTCAGATGATAGCGTGTATGTACTAGCATGTGATTGGTCTGATGAGGGGGCTGGTGTGGAGTACGTCAGATGATAGCGTGTATGTACTAGCATGTGATTGGTCTGATGAGGGGGGCTGGTGTGGAGTACGTCAGATGATAGCGTGTATGTACTAGCATGTGATTGGTCTGATGAGGGGGCTGGTGTGGAGTACGTCAGATGATAGCGTGTATGTACTAGCATGTGATTGGTCTGATGAGGGGGCTGGTGTGGAGTACGTCAGATGATAGCGTGTATGTACTAGCATGTGATTGGTCTGATGAGGGGGCTGGGGGCTGGTGTGGAGTACGTCAGATGATAGCGTGTATGTACTAGCATGTGATTGGTCTGATGAGGGGGGCTGGTGTGGAGTACGTCAGATGATAGCGTGTATGTACTAGCATGTGATTGGTCTGATGAGGGGGCTGGTGTGGAGTACGTCAGATGATATAGCGTGTATGTACTAGCATGTGATTGGTCTGATGAGGGGGCTGGTGTGGAGTACGTCAGATGATAGCGTGTATGTACTAGCATGTGATTGGTCTGATGAGGGGGGGCTGGTGTGGAGTACGTCAGATGATAGCGTGTATGTACTAGCATGTGATTGGTCTGATGAGGGGGCTGGTGTGGAGTACGTCAGATGATAGCGTGTATGTACTAGCATGTGATTGGTCTGATGAGGGGCTGGTGTGGAGTACGTCAGATGATAGCGTGTATGTACTAGCATGTGATTGGTCTGATGAGGGGGGGCTGGTGTGGAGTACGTCAGATGATAGCGTGTATGTACTAGCATGTGATTGGTCTGATGAGGGGGGGGGCTGGTGTGGGAGTACGTCAGATGATAGCGTGTATGTACTAGCATGTGATTGGTCTGATGAGGGGGGGGCTGGTGTGGAGTACGTCAGATGATAGCGTGTATGTACTAGCATGTGATTGGTCTGATGAGGGGGAGGAGGCTGGTGTGGAGTACGTCAGATGATAGCGTGTATGTACTAGCATGTGATTGGTCTGATGAGGGGGCTGGTGTGGAGTACGTCAGATGATAGCGTGTATGTACTAGCATGTGATTGGTCTGATGAGGGGGCTGGTGTGGAGTACGTCAGATGATAGCGTGTATTTACTAGCATGTGATTGGTCTGATGAGGGGGGGCTGGTGTGGAGTACGTCAGATGATAGCGTGTATGTACTAGCATGTGATTGGTCTGATGAGGGGCTGGTGTGGAGTACGTCAGATGATAGCGTGTATGTACTAGCATGTGATTGGTCTGATGAGGGGAGGGGCTGGTGTGGAATACGTCAGATGATAGCGTGTATTTACTAGCATGTGATTGGTCTGATGAGGGGGCTGGTGTGGAGTACGTCAGATGATAGCGTGTATGTACTAGCATGTGATTGATCTGATGAGGGGACTGGTGTGGAGTACGTCAGATGATAGCGTGTATGTACTAGCATGTGATTGGTCTGATGAGGGGGCTGGTGGTGTGAGTACGTCAGATGATAGCGTGTATTTACTAGCATGTGATTGGTCTGATGAGGGGGAGGGGCTGGGGCTGGTGTGGAGTACGTCAGATGATAGCGTGTATGTACTAGCATGTGATTGGTCTGATGAGGGGGTGTGGAACACGTCTGGTGTGGAGTACGTCAGATGATAGCGTGTATGTACTAGCATGTGATTGGTCTGATGAGGGGGCTGGTGTGGGTACGTCAGATGATAGCGTGTATGTACTAGCATGTGATTGGTCTGATGAGGGGGCTGGTGTGGAGTACGTCAGATGATAGCGTGTATGTACTAGCATGTGATTGGTCTGATGAGGGGGGGCTGGTGTGGAGTACGTCAGATGATAGCGTGTATGTACTAGCATGTGATTGGTCTGATGAGGGGACTGGTGTGGAGTACGTCAGATGATAGCGTGTATGTACTAGCATGTGATTGGTCTGATGAGGGGGGCTGGTGTGGAGTACGTCAGATGATAGCGTGTATGTACTAGCATGTGATTGGTCTGATGAGGGGGCTGGTGTGGAGTACGTCAGATGATAGCGTGTATGTACTAGCATGTGATTGGTCTGATGAGGGGCTGGTGTGGAGTACGTCAGATGATAGCGTGTATTTACTAGCATGTGATTGGTCTGATGAGGGGGCTGGTGTGGAGTACGTCAGATGATAGCGTGTATGTACTAGCATGTGATTGGTCTGATGAGGGGGGGCTGGTGTGGAGAGTACGTCAGATGATAGCGTGTATGTACTAGCATGTGATTGGTCTGATGAGGGGGCTGGTGTGGAGTACGTCAGATGATAGCGTGTATGTACTAGCATGTGATTGGTCTGATGAGAGGGGCTGGTGTGGAGTACGTCAGATGATAGCGTGTATGTACTAGCATGTGATTGGTCTGATGAGGGGACTGGTGTGGAGTACGTCAGATGATAACGTGTATGTACTAGCATGTGATTGGTCTGATGAGGGGGACTGGTGTGGAGTACGTCAGATGATAGCGTGTATTTACTAGCATGTGATTGGTCTGATGAGGGGGCTGGTGTGGAGTACGTCAGATGATAGCGTGTATGTACTAGCATGTGATTGGTCTGATGAGGGGGGCTGGTGTGGAGTACGTCAGATGATAGCGTGTATGTACTAGCATGTGATTGGTCTGATGAGAGGGGCTGGTGTGGAGTACGTCAGATGATAGCGTGTATGTACTAGCATGTGATTGGTCTGATGAGGGGGGGCTGGTGTGGAGTACGTCAGATGATAGCGTGTATGTACTAGCATGTGATTGGTCTGATGAGGGGCTGGTGTGGAGTACGTCAGATGATAGCGTGTATGTACTAGCATGTGATTGGTCTGATGAGGGGGCTGGTGTGGAGTACGTCAGATGATAGCGTGTATGTACTAGCATGTGATTGGTCTGATGAGGGGCTGGTGTGGGTACGTCAGATGATAGCGTGTATGTACTAGCATGTGATTGGTCTGATGAGGGGGCTGTGTGTGGGTACGTCAGATGATAGCGTGTATGTACTAGCATGTGATTGGTCTGATGAGGGGAGGGGTGTGGGAGGTACGTCAGATGATAGCGTGTATGTACTAGCATGTGATTGGTCTGATGAGGGGCTGGTGTGTGGAGTACGTCAGATGATAGCGTGTATGTACTAGCATGTGATTGATCTGATGAGGGGGGCTGGTGTGGAGTACGTCAGACGATGGCGTGTATGTACTAGCATGTGATTGGTCTGATGAGGGGGCTGGTGTGGAGTACGTCAGATGATAGCGTGTATGTACTAGCATGTGATTGGTCTGATGAGGGGGGCTGGTGTGGAGTACGTCAGATGATAGCGTGTATGTACTAGCATGTGAGTGGTCTGAAGAGAGGGGCTGGTGTGTAGTACGTCAGGTAATACGGTGTATGTACTAGCATGTGATTGGTCTCATGAGGGGGACTGGTGTGGAGTACGTCAGATGATAGCGTGTATGTACTAGCATGTGATTGGTCTGATGAGGGGGGCTGGTGTGGAGTACGTCAGATGATAGCGTGTATGTACTAGCATGTGATTGGTCTGATGAGGGGGCTGGTGTGGGTACGTCAGATGATAGCGTGTATGTACTAGCATGTGATTGGTCTGATGAGGGGGTTTGGTGTGGAGTACGTCAGATGATAGCGTGTATGTACTAGCATGTGATTGGTCTGATGAGGGGGGCTGGTGTGGAGTACGTCAGATGATAGCGTGTATTTACTAGCATGTGATTGGTCTGATGAGGGGCTGGTGTGGAGTACGTCAGATGATAGCGTGTATGTACTAGCATGTGATTGGTCTGATGAGGGGGCTGGTGTGGAGTACGTCAGATGATAGCGTGTATGTACTAGCATGTGATTGGTCTGATGAGGGGGCTGGTGTGGAGTACGTCAGATGATAGCGTGTATGTACTAGCATGTGATTGGTCTGATGAGGGGGCTGGTGTGGAGTACGTCAGATGATAGCGTGTATGTACTAGCATGTGATTGGTCTGATGAGGGGGGCTGGTGTGTAGTACGTCAGATGATAGCGTGTATGTACTAGCATGTGATTGGTCTGATGAGGGGGACTGGTGTGGAGTACGTCAGATGATAGCGTGTATGTACTAGCATGTGATTGGTCTGATGAGGGCTGGTGTGGAGTACGTCAGGTGTGGAGTACGTCAGATGATAGTACGTCAGAATGATAGCGTGTACTAGCATGTGATTGGTCTGATGAGGGGGCTGGTGTGGAGTACGTCAGATGATAGCGTGTATGTACTAGCATGTGATTGGTCTGATGAGGGGCTGGTGTGGAGTACGTCAGATGATAGCGTGTATGTACTAGCATGTGATTGGTCTGATGAGGGGCTGGTGTGGGTACGTCAGATGATAGCGTGTATGTACTAGCATGTGATTGGTCTGATGAGGGGGGGGCTGGTGTGGAGTACGTCAGATGATAGCGTGTATGTACTAGCATGTGATTGGTCTGATGAGGGGTGAGGGGGGCTGGTGTGGAGTACGTCAGATGATAGCGTGTATGTACTAGCATGTGATTGGTCTGATGAGGGGGGGGCTGGTGTGGAGTACGTCAGATGATAGCGTGTATGTACTAGCATGTGATTGGTCTGATGAGGGGGCTGGTGTGGAGTACGTCAGATGATAGCGTGTATGTACTAGCATGTGATTGGTCTGATGAGGGGGCTGGTGTGGAGTACGTCAGATGATAGCGTGTATTTACTAGCATGTGATTGGTCTGATGAGGGGCTGGTGTGAGGAGTACGTCAGAGGATAGCGTGTATGTACTAGCATGTGATTGGTCTGATGAGGGGGCTGTGTGAGAGTACGTCAGATGATAGCGTGTATGTACTAGCATGTGATTGGTCTGATGAGAGGGGTGCTGGTGTGGAAGTACGTCAGATGATAGTGTGTATGTACTAGCATGTGATTGGTCTGATGAAGGGGAGGGGGCTGGTGTGGAGTACGTCAGATGATAGCGTGTATGTACTAGCATGTGATTGGTCTGATGAGGGGGCTGGTGTGGAGTACGTCAGATGATAGCGTGTATGTACTAGCATGTGATTGGTCTGATGATGAGGGGAGGGGGCGCTGGTGTGGAGTACGTCAGATGATAGCGTGTATGTACTAGCATGTGATTGGTCTGATGAGGGGCTGGTGTGTGAGTACGTCAGATGATAACGCGTGTATGTACTAGCATGTGATTGGTCTGATGAGGGGGCTGGTGTGGAGTACGTCAGATGATAGCGTGTATGTACTAGCATGTGATTGGTCTGATGAGGGGGGCTGGTGTGGAGTACGTCAGATGATAGCGTGTATTTACTAGCATGTGATTGGTCTGATGAGGGGGCTGGTGTGTAGTACGTCAGATGATAGCGTGTATGTACTAGCATGTGATTGGTCTGATGAGGGGGACTGGTGTGGAGTACGTCAGATGATAGCGTGTATGTACTAGCATGTGATTGGTCTGATGAGGGGCTGGTGTGGAGTACGTCAGATGATAGCGTGTATGTACTAGCATGTGATTGGTCTGATGAGGGGAGGGGGCTGGTGTGGAATACGTCAGATGATAGCGTGTATGTACTAGCATGTGATTGGTCTGATGAGGGGTGGTGTGGTGTGGAGTACGTCAGATGATAGCGTGTATGTACTAGCATGTGATTGGTCTGATGAGGGGTGCTGGTGTGGAGTACGTCAGATGATAGCGTGTATGTACTAGCATGTGATTGGTCTGATGAGAGGGCTGGGGCTGGTGGGTACGTCAGATGATAGCGTGTATGTACTAGCATGTGATTGGTCTGATGAGGGGGACTGGTGTGGAGTACGTCAGATGATAGCGTGTATGTACTAGCATGTGATTGGTCTGATGAGGGGGCTGGTGTGGAGTACGTCAGATGATAGCGTGTATGTACTAGCATGTGATTGGTCTGATGAGGGGGGGCTGGTGTGGAGTACGTCAGATGATAGCGTGTATGTACTAGCATGTGATTGGTCTGATGAGGGGGCTGGTGTGGAGTACGTCAGATGATAGCGTGTATGTACTAGCATGTGATTGTCTGATGAGGGGGCTGGTGTGGAGTACGTCAGATGATACGGTGTATGTACTAGCATGTGATTGGTCTGATGAGGGGCTGGTGTGGAGTACGTCAGATGATAGCGTGTATGTACTAGCATGTGATTGGTCTGATGAGGGGCTGGTGTGGAGTACGTCAGATGATAGCGTGTATTTACTAGCATGTGATTGGTCTGATGAGGGGGCTGGTGTGGAGTACGTCAGATGATAGCGTGTATGTACTAGCATGTGATTGGTCTGATGAGGGGGGCTGGTGTGGGGCCTACGTCAGATGATAGCGTGTATGTACTAGCATGTGATTGGTCTGATGAGGGGCTGGTGTGGAGTACGTCAGATGATAGCGTGTATACTACATGTGATTGGTCTGATGAGAGGGCTGGTGTGGAGTACGTCAGATGTATAGCGTGTATGTACTGCATGTGATTGGTCTGATGAGGGGGCTGGTGTGGAGTACGTCAGATGATAGCGTGTATGTACTAGCATGTGATTGGTCTGATGAGGGGGGGGCTGGTGTGGAGTACGTCAGATGATAGCGTGTATGTACTAGCATGTGATTGGTCTGATGAGGGGGCTGGTGTGGAGTACGTCAGATGATAGCGTGTATGTACTAGCATGTGATTGGTCTGATGAGGGGGCTGGTGTGGAGTACGTCAGATGATAGCGTGTATGTACTAGCATGTGATTGGTCTGATGAGGGGGAGGGGCTGGTGTGGAATACGTCAGATGATAGCGTGTATTTACTAGCATGTGATTGGTCTGATGAGGGGGCTGGTGTGGAGTACGTCAGATGATAGCGTGTATGTACTAGCATGTGATTGGTCTGATGAGAGGGGGCTGGTGTGGAGTACGTCAGATGATAGCGTGTATGTACTAGCATGTGATTGGTCTGATGAGGAGGGGCTGGTGTGGAGTACGTCAGATGATAGCGTGTATGTACTAGCATGTGATTGGTCTGATGAGAGGGGGCTGGTGTGGAGTACGTCAGATGATAGCGTGTATTTACTAGCATGTGATTGGTCTGATGAGGGGACTGGTGTGGAGTACGTCAGATGATAGCGTGTATGTACTAGCATGTGATTGGTCTGATGAGGGGCTGGTGTGGAGTACGTCAGATGATAGCGTGTATGTACTAGCATGTGATTGGTCTGATGAGGGGCTGGTGTGGAGTACGTCAGATGATAGCGTGTATTTACTAGCATGTGATTGGTCTGATGAGGGGCTGGCTGGTGTGTGGTACGTCAGATGATACGGTGTATGTACTAGCATGTGATTGGTCTCATGAAGGGAGTTAGGGTGTGGAGTACGTCAGATGATAGCGTGTATGTACTAGCATGTGATTGGTCTGATGAGGGGAGGGGGGCTGGTGTGGAGTACGTCAGATGATAGCGTGTATTTACTAGCATGTGATTGGTCTGATGAGGGGCTGGTGTGGAGTACGTCAGATGATAGCGTGTATGTACTAGCATGTGATTGGTCTGATGAGGGGGCTGGTGTGGAGTACGTCAGATGATAGCGTGTTTGTACTAGCATGTGATTGGTCTGATGAGGGGAGGGGAGGCTGGTGTGGAATACGTCAGATGATAGCGTGTATGTACTAGCATGTGATTGGTCTGATGAGGGGGGCTGGTGTGGAGTACGTCAGATGATAGCGTGTATGTACTAGCATGTGATTGATCTGATGAGGGGGCTGGTGTAGAGTACGTCAGATGATAGCGTGTATGTACTAGCATGTGATTGGTCTGATGAGAGGGGGCTGGTGTGGAGTACGTCAGATGATAGTAGCGTGTATTTACTAGCATGTGATTGGTCTGATGAGGGCTGAGGGGCTGGTGTGGAGTACGTCAGATGATAGCGTGTATGTACTAGCATGTGATTGGTCTGATGAGGAGGGGCTGGTGTGAGTACGTCAGATGATAGCGTGTATGTACTAGCATGTGATTGGTCTGATGAGGGAGGCTGGTGTGGAGTACGTCAGATGATAGCGTGTATGTACTAGCATGTGATTGGTCTGATGAGGGGGCTGGTGTGGAGTACGTCAGATGATAGCGTGTATGTACTAGCATGTGATTGGTCTGATGAGGGGCTGGTGTGGGTACGTCAGATGATAGCGTGTATGTACTAGCATGTGATTGGTCTGATGAGGGGGCTGGTGTGGAGTACGTCAGATGATAGCGTGTATGTACTAGCATGTGATTGGTCTGATGAGGGGGGCTGGTGTGTAGTACGTCAGATGATAGCGTGTATGTACTAGCATGTGATTGGTCTGATGAGGGACTGGTGTGGAGTACGTCAGATGATAGCGTGTATGTACTAGCATGTGATTGGTCTGATGAGGGGGGCTGGTGTGGAGTACGTCAGATGATAGCGTGTATTTACTAGCATGTGATTGGTCTGATGAGGGGACTAGCTGGTGTGGAGTACGTCAGATGATAGCGTGTATGTACTAGCATGTGATTGGTCTGATGAGGGGCTGGTGTGGAGTACGTCAGATGATAGCGTGTATGTACTAGCATGTGATTGGTCTGATGAGGGGAGGGTGTGGAGTACGTCAGATGATAAGCGTGTATGTACTAACATGTGATTGGTCTGATGAGGGGGGCTGGTGTGGAGTACGTCAGATGATAGCGTGTATGTACTAGCATGTGATTGGTCTGATGAGGGGGGTGTGGAGTACGTCAGATGATAGCGTGTATGTACTAGCATGTGATTGGTCTGATGAGGGTGGCTGGTGTGGAGTACGTCAGATGATAGCGTGTATGTACTAGCATGTGATTGGTCTGATGATTGGGGCTGGTGTGGAGTACGTCAGATGATAGCGTGTATGTACTAGCATGTGATTGGTCTGATGAGGGGGCTGGTGTGGAGTACGTCAGATGATAGCGTGTTTGTACTAGCATGTGATTGGTCTGATGAGGGGGGCTGGTGTGGAATACGTCAGATGATAGCGTGTATGTACTAGCATGTGATTGGTCTGATGAGGGGCTGGTGTGGAGTACGTCAGAGGATAGCGTGTATGTACTAGCATGTGATTGATCTGATGAGGGGGGCTGGTATGGAGTACGTCAGACGATAGCGTGTATGTACTAGCATGTGATTGGTCTGATGAGGGGGGCTGGTGTGGAGTACGTCAGATGATAGCGTGTATTTACTAGCATGTGATTGGTCTGATGAGGGGGGGCTGGTGTGGAGTACGTCAGATGATAGCGTGTATGTACTAGCATGTGATTGGTCTCATGAGGGGACTGGTGTGGAGTACGTCAGATGATAGCGTGTATGTACTAGCATGTGATTGGTCTGATGAGGGGGCTGGTGTGGAGTACGTCAGATGATAGCGTGTATTTACTAGCATGTGATTGGTCTGATGAGGGGGGCTGGTGTGGAGTACGTCAGAGGATAGCGTGTATGTACTAGCATGTGATTGGTCTGATGAGGGGGCTGGTGTGGAGTACGTCAGAGGATAGCGTGTATGTACTAGCATGTGATTGATCTGATGAGGGGGGCTGGTATGGAGTACGTCAGACGATGGCGTGTATGTACTAGCATGTGATTGGTCTGGTGAGAGGGGCTGGTGTGGAGTACGTCAGATGATAGTGTGTATTTACTAGCATGTGATTGGTCTGATGAGGGGGGGGCTGGGGGCTGGTGTGGAGTACGTCAAATGATAGCGTGTATGTACTAGCATGTGATTGGTCTGATGAGGGGCTGGTGTGGAGTACGTCAGATGATAGCGTGTATGTACTAGCATGTGATTGGTCTGATGAGGGGGCTGGTGTGGAGTACGTCAGATGATAGCGTGTATGTACTAGCATGTGATTGGTCTGATGATTGGGGCTGGTGTGGTGTACGTCAGATGATAGCGTGTATGTACTAGCATGTGATTGGTCTGATGAGGGGGGGGGTGAGGCTGGTGTGGAGTACGTCAGATGATAGCGTGTATGTACTAGCATGTGATTGGTCTGATGATGGGAGGAGGAGGGCTGGTGTGGAGTACGTCAGATGATAGCGTGTATTTACTAGCATGTGATTGGTCTGGTGAGAGGGGCTGGTGTGGAGTACGTCAGATGATAGTGTGTATTTACTAGCATCAGATTGGTATGATGAGGGGAGCTGGTGTGGAGTACGTCAGATGATAGCGTGTATGTACTAGCATGTGATTGGTCTGATGGGGGGGGGGGTTTCGTGTGGAGCACGTCAGATGATAGCTTGTATGTACTAGCATGTGATTGGTCTGATGAGGGGGGCTGGTGGGGAGTACGTCAGATGATAGCGTGTATGTACTAGCATGTGATTGGTCTGATGATGGGGGAGGGGGTGCTGGTGTGGGAATACGTCAGATGATAGCGTGTATGTACTAGCATGTGATTGGTCTGATGAGGGGACTGGTGTGGAGAACGTCAGATGATAGCGTGAATGTACTAGCAAGTGATTGGTCTGATGGGGGCTGGGGTGAAGAACGTCAGATGATAGCGTGAATGTACTAACATGTGATTGGTCTGATGAGGGTTGGTGTGGAGTACGTCAGATGATAGCGGTATGTACTAGCATGTCATTGGTCTGATGAGGGGCTGGTGTGGAGTACGTCAGATGATGGCGTGTATGTACTAGCATGTGATTGGTCTGATGAGGGGGAGGGGCTGGTGTGGAATACGTCAGATGATAACGTGTATTTACAAGCATGTGATTAGTCTGATGGGGGGGCTGGTGTGGAGTACGTCAGATGATAGCGTGTATGTACTAACATGTGTTGGTCTGATGAGGGGAGGAGGGGAGGCTGGGGTGGAGAACGTCGGATGATAGCGTGAATGTACTAACATGTGATTGGTCTGATAAGGGGGGGGGAGGGGGGCTGGTGTGGAGTACGTCAGATGATAGCGTGTATGTACTAGCTTGTGATTGGTCTGATAAGGGGGGCTGGTGTGGAGTACGTCAGATGATAGCGTGTATGTTCTAGCATGTGATTGGTCTGATGAGGGTGGCTGGTGTGGAGTACGTCAGATGATTGCGTGTATTAGTAGCATGTGATTAGTTGACTACATTGTGTGTTGCATGTATGGGTGAGCATGTGGTAGTTCCTGTATGCGATCGATCATGTTTGTGATGTTTCAGGCTAATCCCTGTCTGTGATAGGTCACGTGTACTCTCTAAAACAAGTATGGATGAGAATAAGCTATATCGAATTTGCTGTCTGATGTGGGCCTACACTACTGTCTGGTTGAAGTATGCACACTATGGGTGTGGCAAACGTAACGTGGTTTAGTATTGAAATAACATTTCTGTGTCCTGGTGAAGGGTGTATCAAGTATACGTATGAATGTGATGTATTGTATATTCGTTATGTTGTGTGTATCAAGTATCAGTGCGTATGTGATAGGTGCAGTTTTGTGCTGGGTCGATTGAGGAAGGGGTGTGGGAACTCGACCTGAAAGGTATATATCTGTGTTATAATCGTTTCATTTTGGTGTTTCGACGCGTTGTGAACGAAATGGAGAATAGATCAGCAGGGCGCGGTATATTGGCATCAGTGTTGATATATGGTTTGAACTACTTCATCCGTCATCCTTAGTGTATATGAATTCGAGTGAGTGAGTGAGTTTAGTTTTACGCCGCACTCAGCAATATTCCAGCTATATGGCGGCGGTCTGTAAATAATCGAATCTGGACCAGACAATCCAGTGATCAACAGCATGAGCATCGATCTGCACAATTGGGAACCGATGACATGTGTCAACCAAGTATGAATTTGAGGAAATGTTTCTTTATCGCTGTAATAAATAAGAAAACTACTATTTATTTACATAACCAGACCAAATCAATGGTTAACAAGGATAATAGACAAACTTTATACAAGGAACATTTACAAAAGAAGGTGAAACAGGGAAGTGTAATTCAGAAACATTCAACAAGGAAGTTTTTAAACACAAACACTTTCGTGAGCGGTGTAAGATTTAACTCATATTAACAATACACGACTAGAGCATGTCTTGGCTGCAGGTTTTGATAGGACAATAGGGTCCTATCACGGTAATATAATCGCTATTGAAATATGCCTTGGCACACTGCCAATCGAGATTGCACAATGCCGTCTACCTATACCCATTTACGCTACTTGATATACATAAAAGGCAAAGTGTATTGGGTTTCTTCTTAGCCAGTGTTTATGTTGCTGATTGATTGTTCTCATGCGTCAGCGGTTGTATGGCTTGTTGTGTTTGTCAAACCCAATATCCATAAAGTTTGTTCTATATTGCAAACCCCAGGAGTTGAAATTACAACTCGATTGATATCGACGTATGGGTTAGCGTCTGTAGTCGTCCATATCAGCAATGTTTGACTAAACCAATAAATGAGCGAGTTAAATTTATAGACACAGCTTTGAGTCTTTGTGTCTTACAAAAAAAAACAGTCGTGCAGAAATGGACTTCAGCAACCCATGCTTGTCGTAAGAGGCGACTAACGGGATCGGGTTGTCAAGCTCGCTGACTTGGTTGGCACATGTCACCATAACCCATAAATTTTCGTACATCGACGCTCATGTTGTTTTACACCGGATCGTCTGGTCAAGACTCGATTATTTACAAACCGGGTATTGCTGGAATTTTGCTGAGTGCCGCGCTATAACAACAAAAGCAAGCAAACAAACAAACAAACGAATCGCGTGTTATCAGTGTAAGCAATATGCTTGTATGTGTATGTAAGTGGCGGGTAATGAAGCTGTCTTGAGACCTATTGCGTGGCTGAACGTATCGATGTCCTTTAACAGGATGTACGTGCACCAATACAATTCACAGTGAGTGATATATTTAACGCATAAATTATAGGGATTATACATGTTGTTAGTACGTACTTGAGGAATGAATCACATTCGCATGTACAATGTCTTTCTTGGAGACGAATACAACTCGGTTTGAAATTACACTTTAGTACCATATTACTCGTAGTTTGAAATTAACTCATCTCCTACTGAGGGGCTGGTCTCTCCTGGGACCTCAAGATAAAATTATACAGAGAAACAAATATTCAAGACTATACACTTAGCAAAGCACATTTGACCAACGCTGAGGTGTTCAGATTTAGGAGGAGTATGTAACACGCCATCATTGCTCAACAGTTTCATAAGATAACTGGGGATCAATTGAAAAGCTTACATGTTGACATGGATGACATGTGAGCGTGTGCATGTACTTTATTCCTTATCGTATTAAAACGTTTTGTGCGACCAATAGTATCGATGTGGTCTTGTTTATCAGGTAACACGCTTTAATGCAACCATGTTCAATAAGAGTAACAGCGAGCGATCTTCTGAAATAAGACACCGCATCACATGTCAGCATTATTAGTATGGTCCCTATGTATTTAAGCAATTGTGATCGTTAAAGACACATACGGATCTACAATGCATATGGTAATTGGTATCCAAATCTTACTTGCAGAGGAATGAATTCTTTGGTCGTGTGTACACATTGTGGAGAGAAACTTGAAAGGACTGAAAAGGACATCCATTCAGCTTGTAAACTGTAAGTATGTGTTGATTTACGTACAACGAAACATTCCAAGATGACTGATTCGTGGGTAGTTTCGGGTTGGGTTTTATCTTGTTTGATTGTTTGTTGTCTACCTCCGCACCCACCAATGATCCAATGTAAATAATCATGTCTGGGCCAGACAATCCAGTGATCAACAGGATCAGCACTGGTCCACGCAATTGGGTTACAATGACATGTGTCAAACAAGTCAGCGAGCTTGACCACCCGATCCCGTTAGTAGTCTCTGGCGACAAGCGTGGGTTGCTGAAGACCAATTCTAATCCGGATCTTCACGGGTATTCGAGCTAGGATGGGTTGACGATATCTCAGTGATTGTCATAAGATCCAGGGCCTCAAATGATTTTGCAAATGTTGTAGACTATTGTATAGAAACCTCACACAATAATTAATGGTTAAGATGCAACAGTCATCACTTATAAGCATCAGACAATCAACGTGAGTGAGTGAGTTTGGTTTTACGCCGCTTTTAGCAATATTCCAGCAATATCACGGCGGGGGACACCAGAAATGGGCTTAACACATTGTACCCATGTGGGGAATCGAAACCGGGTCTTCGGCGTGACGAGCGAACGCCTTAACCACTAGGCTACCCCACCGCCCCCAGACAATCAACGTATGGAAACCTCACACAATAATTAATGGTTAAGATGCAACAGTCATCACTTATAAGCATCAGACATTCAACGGGCAGATGAGTGTACGATGGATGAAGGCTGTCTCTGTCGAAATTAGAAGTGGCGTTGAGGTGTGGACTGTAACACTTGTGTTTGGGGGACAAACGTTATGAAACTTGTTTCCAGAGTTGGTCTGACGTTTTCATTAGATTCGGCGTTGAAATGAATGTTTGATCATAAACCGAATTAGAGTTAGAATAGGATTTACCGGTATCATTTTGACCCAAACAGCCTATAAATAAGGGTAAGATGGATGAACGCCATCTAAATTGAAATTGGAAGCGACGTTTAGGTGTTCGCTCTAACATCGAAGTGTTACGCACAGAGGCATATATACAAGTACGAGGAAGTGTTTATACACTTGAGCTGATATGGACGTGGTGACGGTAAAGTGGTGACGCCTCTTATGAATACAATACGGATGACATATAAGGTACAGAATTGCCTGATTAGTGAGTGTCAGTATTTTGAATTTAATACGTTCAGGAATATGAAGCCAGTGGAGAGATTGGAGAATGGGTGATGTGTCACAAGATGGTTTGCTTCTTGTTACAATACGGCCAACAATGTTCTGAAACTTTTGTAACTTGCTGATCAACTCGTTAGAAACTCCAAACAATAAACTGTTACCATCATACTCATCATGATTACATTAACGTTCGGTTGATGCAGCAATGGTGTTTTCAATGTTCCCACTACTTACAAATGTAAAACCTGACTCATCATGCCAATATTTACGCAGTGTTATATTATGAAAGAGTATTACTGTTGTGCGAGTTGATTCGATATGGACGTAATCTATCCAACAGTCAAAGCAGAACATATATGCATGTTCACAGTTTTGTACCAAGTGAATCTTTTCCTTCGTCGCGGGAGCGGTAGGTAGCCTAGTGGTTAAAGCGTTCTCTTGAGGCACCGAAGACCCGGGTTTGATTCCTCACATGGTTACAATGTGTAAAACCAATTTCTGGTGTCCTCGGCCATGGTATTGCTGGAATATTTTTAAAACTGCGTGCAACTAAACTCACCCACTCCGTCATAGTTATTTGACTGTCAGCAAACCCATTGATGTGACAAGCGCCGACAGAAATGGTGTCTGGCATCTGGAATGGTGTAAGCAAGTGAATCAACGGAAATTCAAGTGGAAAGTACCCATGAATATAATGAGTGAAATTTGTTGTGAGAGATCTGGTCACTGCTTTTCTGTCTGTTCTAGGCACATTGGCAGATGCAATGAAGCTGTTGAGTCATTCAGAGGTACAATGGCTACCAGCCCGAACATCCAGTTCATGGGAATTCATGTTCACTATCTGTATGGCATCGACAAGAAATTAAGTGACAAAGAGAAAATTGAGAAACGGGAGAAACGGAATTTGAAACTAACAGAACTCACAAAATATGTCTCAGCTCTAAGAAATTCTAATGGTGGTTACTTACTTGTTCAAATTGTAGGTTTAATCCCAAATGAAAATTATGTTGGTGCTTTCGACGAGTTTGCAGATGATACCCTGTACAGAATGATAGAAGACGGGAGAATGTTTGAAAGCGTGTATAAAAAAGAAAGGCTAAGCGAAGCCACTGGATGCGTTAAGTTCCATGATTTCATCAGTATTTATGTCGTAAAAGGCACAGAATTTTCAACAGCGGATTTCAACACCAAAATATGTCTAGACTGGGGAATTGTAAACCCTTTACCAACCACGGTGAAACGGTTTGTTGTCGAACGAAACGGTTCCAGTCACATTCCTCCTGAAGAACTTGATTTCAGGTTCAATTGTGATTTTGAAACCATTCCTCAGTTGCAAGAGAAACGTGATTTACAGCTAAAAGGCTTCATTGAAAACAAGCTCAAAGTTACCTGGAAGGTATTATCGGACTATAATAAAGCAAGAACGATATGGGATGACTTTCGACTGAAGGAGTATGTCAGTGCTTTTACCAAAAACTCGCGAGGTGGATCCTTCTTGCTTGGAATAGGGGAAAAGGAAAAAAGCACAGGTAAATACAAATCAAAAGATCTGCTTGTCCAAGGAGTGCCTCTTGAGGATGAAAATGCGTTCAGAGGCTACCTAAAAGAAGTAGCGCGTGACGAGAGCATGGTGTGTGATTTTGAAGGTGACACTGCTAACTGGGACATGATGAAGGTGAGATGCACTCTTGTCCCTCCCGAAAAGATGCAAGCACGTGCCACAAGAGCTCAGCACAGTATGAAGTACTACGTTGTCGAAATACTGGTTTACCCAATCAATGGAATTGCATTTTATGACAAAAGAGGCCCTCTATCATGCCGAATCGTCAACAACACATGTACCCCTGTTGGTGTAAAAACATGGTTCGAAAAGATTGCATTGACCAATAAAACTTCGTTCTGATGATTTTCACACTGTCAGGTGTCACTAAGAACAGAAGACATATAGAGATCAATACAGATTGACAGACAGACATCTTCGTGATGTACATACATGTTTTAAATATTCATCTTGAGAATAGTAGCTACTTGTGTATAGTATAAGTGCCTCCGAACAAAAATGTCAATACCGCGGCTTTCTTTCCGTTATCAAATGTTCGTTTTATGTGTCTCGTCCTTGGATTTAGTAGGTTTTACCGTGTATTACCATGTCAAAATGTCATGTAACAATAATTAAAAAATCATTTGATGTTCAAATTTATGTCCGGATTCAGTATATTTGAATATCTGGCCTTGGCAATCCTCGCCTATAACTCAATATGTAGTCGTATACCTATGCTATATATTCTTAAATGTGAAGATCCGGAATACAATTGATCTTCAGCAACCCATGCTTGTTGTAAGAGGCGCCTAACGGGGTTGGGTGGTCAGACTCGCTGACTTGGTTGACACATGTCATCGTATTCCAATTGCGTAGATCGATGCTCATGCTGTTGATCACTGGATTGTCTGGTCCAGGCTCGATTATTTACAGACCGCTGCCATATGGCTTGTCTATTTTGAATGCGGCGTAAAACAACAAACAATGCTTTGGCAATCTTTGTCTAATTAGTTTAAACGTGCATTCTTACACCGATGTTATATTTTCCGTCATGGATGTTATGAATGTCAGTATTCAGCATTTCACCACTATTACGCAAAGGCCACGGATACCTACAGTCATTGTTAACACAACCTTGCTGTTCGATTTGCTAGGGTTATTATCCTACTGGTTATTTACACTATTTGTAGCTAGTGAGTTTGGCTTCACACAGCTTTGGCAACACTGTTTCATTTGTACATGTATTAAGTCTTGTCAACTTTATGTGGAGTGAGTCAGGATGATTATACACCGCTTTTAGCAATATTCCTGTAGTATCACTGCGGGGAATCGACTTCAGTGTGATGATTTGACGCTTTAGCATCACCGCTCCGCTTCATGTGGAGGAAAGCTATGAATGACATAAAACTTGAAAATTACATGTATCGTAGTGTGCTTGCTCAGTGTGACATTCACAACGATGGACGTGGGTTCATGGTACTGCTAATTGTGGACAGTTACATGCATCGTAGGGTGCTTGCTCAGTGTGATATGCACAACGATGGACATGGGTTCATGGTACTGCTAATTGTGGACAGTTAGATGCCGAGAACCATCATGCCCCTTAGTAGTTATTGTTAGGTATATCTCATCTTTGTTCAAATATTTGCACATGATTCGTGTTTCTCTGTTGTGGAATGATCTGTGCATTAAATAGTTAGTGCTTTAAGCTTCGCATTGTAATAAAAGAAATTGAACTGGCAACGATGTGTTGGTTTTAATTTGCACTGTCACAATCGTATACTGTGTTTTACCCGTGCCAGGATCATCCATAAATACCTTATTTAAGACCTTTATTACACGTTATGTAATACCATCGGGAACGAGACTAGTTAGACTGCAGTAATTGTCTTCTCTACTTTAGATAGGCATTACTTCGTTTACAAATAGCCCAATGATATATGGACATTCCACAGGAATTTCGCATCAGCGTTATTATTGACGTGAATATGTCCAGGTAATAAGTCAGTGCTACTGCTTGTGGAATATCGTAGAAATCGTGGACGAATATCATCTATTCTCGGTCAGACCTGTATTTTGTATTGAGGGCCTTACGAAAAAATTATGTCTTTAGTCCGGGTTAGAATTGGAATCCATCAACCCATGACTGTCGTAAGAGCACCTGACGGGATCGGGTGGTCAGGCTCCTGACTTGGTTGACACATGTCACAGTATCGCATTGTCGTAGATCGATGCTGACGCCTTGGAGCAGGGGATGGCCTGCTCCAGACATGTAGCGGGAAGATTGCAAACAAACAAGACGGTGATTGATCAGAAAAGCAAACAGAACATGTAACTCGATTCCGGTAATGAATACCCTTCACTGTGTGAATATGAATGTTTTATATTCGTCCCTGATATATAGGATCTATATTGTGTAACGACCACACTGAAATATTGATGCACAGACATCCTCGTGAGGGTTTTCGAGACAATAGTGTTTCCTGGCATACAATCTGCTTGTAAATGACATCGGAACAATGGACCCCAACAAATAAGCATCCGTCTTAGCATTAAAAAAATGACAATTGACAAACCTTTTCCGACATAAACGTTTCCCATTTCAAGTAAACCAAGCACCATAATCCGAAATTGTCTTCACGAAGGACATTCAATGTAACTAGAGAATAGAGCGTGTTTCCTTTCAAAGGACCGCGACATACCAACCAAAACAGACAGTGCCATAACTTTCCACGAACAATATCATAACTTTTTCAGGTGATGAATGGTCATGCTAATACCGATATAATTAAATTATAATTTGATTATTTTATTTTCAGATGGCACTTTTTACTGGCAAAAAAGCTTAAACACATTGGTGAAAAACGAAAAGATGAAGAAGAGCAATTTGGCCAAGTCAAGTATGGACTATTGTATTCTCATCCCTCATCTTCAGTTGTTGGCGATCTTTAGCCTATTTTTATATTATGTATTGTCCAAATTGTGCTGTTAGTTTTAACTTCATATGCTAGTTTTAAATTCGAATTGTGATAGTCTAGTTGTTTTACTGTCCTTTGACGACGGGTTTTATAATATATACATATTCTTTATAATCAAATTTGTTCTCGTCACGATATGGCTGAAATATTGCTGATGTGACGTTAAATATTAAATCACTCACTCATTCACTCACTCACTCATCCCGCATCTTAACGAGCGCATAAGAAGTGTGGCGCCCATTTTTTGAACCAAACCACGAAGGCTGAACCACTTCCAACTTGTCTTTATTTTGCCAAACTGCAGTAATGCAATCTATGCTATATTTGGGATTACGCTTTCTCAGTACTAAGAAAGTGTAATCCCAAATACATGTGTTACATTTGACCACTTTCTAAATGGCATCCTTTGTGCATTTATTTTTCACCACGTTTAGGGGTACAACAGAGTATGCTGATCCTTTCACCACGATTTCAAAGAGCGTCACACGGCTCTTGCTAAGAACATTTAAGGCTGAAGCAAACATTCCAATCAAGTTTTATTGTAGTGAAGGGCATTTCAAACTTTGACTCGTCAGTGATACAAAAGGGTCCGTTGCAATTCCACATATCGACTCTTATCATATGTTTCCGATATATTTTTCAGGTGAACTTTTGACTAGGTTCTATGTTTTTTTCATCCCTGGTTTGTAAGTGATTCATCAAAACATGCTTATGCTATAGCCGGAATTGTACAATCGACTTCTCTTCTTCAGAACAAGAAAGTATGACGCCCTAAACTATGTAGCAGCCCCATTTGAGCTTAAGGTGAGTTGTTTTCCTTTCTATACCTATATCAGAAAGTCATAGTATCATAACAATGTACTCAGTCATATCACATGTTTGCGAAATTAAGAGTAGTTGTAGTAGTTCCTATAAAGTTATGATAGTAGAAGTAGAATTAACAGTAGTAGTAATAGTAGTAATAGCAATAGTAATAATAGTAGTAGTGGTAATAGAAGTAGTAGTAGTTGTAATAGCAGTAGTTATAATAGTAGAAGTAGTAGTAGTAGTAATAGCAATAGCTATAGTAGTGTAGTATTAGTGGTAGTAGTTAGTAGTAGTAGTAGTAATAGTAGTAGTAATATAATAGTAGTATAATAGTTAGTAGTAGTAGTAGTAGTAGTAGTAATAGCAGTATAATAGTAGTAGTAGTAGAGTAGTAGTAGTGTAGTAGTAGTAGTAGTAGTAGTAGTAGTTATAATGGTAGTGAGTGGTAAGTAGTAGTAGTAGTGGTAGTAGTAATGGTAGTAGTGGTATGGTAGTAGTAGTAGTAGTAGTAGTAGTAGTAAGTAATAGTAGTAGTAGTAGTAGTAGTAGTAATAGTAGTAGTAGTAGTAGTAGTAGTAATAGTAGTAGTGGTAATAGTAGTAGTAGTAATAATAGTAGTAGTGGTAATAGTAGTAGTAGTAGTAGTAGTAGTAGTAGTAGTAGTAGTAGTAGTAGTAGTATAGTAGTAGTAGTAGTAATAGTAGTAGTAGTAGTAGTAGTAGTAGTAGTAGTAGTGTGTAATAGTAGTAGTAGTAGTGGTAATAGTAGTAATAGTAGTTATAATAGTAGTAGTGGTAATAGTAGTAGTAGTAGTAGTAGTAATAGTAGTAGTGGTAATAGTAATAGTAGTAGTGGTAGTAGTAGTGGTAATAGTAGTAGTAGTAGTGGTAGTAGTAGTAGTAATAGTAGTAAATAGTAGTAGTGGTAATAGTAGTAGTAGTAATAGTAGTAGTAGTAGTAGTAGTTAGTAGTAGTAGTAGTAATGAGTAGTAGTAATAATAGTAGTAGTAGTAGTAGTAATAGTAGTAGTAGTAGTAGTAGTAGTAATAGTAGTAGTAGTAGTAGTGGTGGTAGTAGTAGTGGTAGTAGTAAGTGTGTAGTAGTAATAGTAGTAGTAGTAGTAGTAATAGTAGTAGTAGTAGTAGTAGTAGTAGTAGGTAATAGTAGTAGTAGTAGTAGTAGTAGTAGTAGTAGTAGTAGTAGTAATAGTAGTAGTTATAATAGTAGTAGTGGTAATAGTAGTAGTAGTAGTAATAGTAGTAGTTAGTAATAGTAGTAGTAATAGTAGTAGTGGTAGTAGTAATAGTAATAATAGTAGTAGTAGTAGTTATAATAGTAGTAGTTATAATAGTAGTAGTGGTAATAGTAGTAGTAGGAGTTATAATAGTAGTAGTGGTAATAGTAGTAGTAGTAGTACTAGTAGTAGTGGTAGTGGTAGTGAGTGGTAGTAGTAGTAGTAGTAGTAGTAGTAGTAGTTAGTATAAAATTAGTAGTTATAATAGTAGTAGTAGTATTAGTAGTGGTAATAGTAGTAATGGTATTAGTAGTAATAGCAGTATTTATAATAGTGGTAATAGTAGTTGTAGTAATAGCAGAAGTAGTGGTAGTAATAACAGTAGTTACAATAGTTGTAGTGGTAATAGTAGTAGTAGTGGTAATAGTAGTAGTTATAATAGTAGTAATAGTAGTAGTAGTAATAGCAGTAGTTATAATAGTAATAGTGGTGATAGTAGTAATAGTAGTAGTGGTAATATTAGTAATAGTAGTAGTAGTAGTGGTAATAATAGTAGTAGTTATAATAGTAGTAGTAGTAATAGTAGTAGTAGTAATAACAGTAGTTATAATAGTAGTAGTGGTAATAGTAGTAGTAGTAGCAGTGGTAATAGTAGTAGTGGTAATAGTAGTAGTAGTAGTAATTGCAATAGGAATAATCGTAGTAGTGGTAATAGTAGTAGTAGTAATAGTAGCAGTAGTTATAATAGTAGTAGTGGTAATAGTAGTAGTAGTAGTAGTGGTAATAATAGTAGTAGTAGTAGTAGTGGTGGTAATAGTAGTAGTAGTAGTAGTAGTAGTGGTAATAGTAGCGTAGTAGTAGCAGTGGTAATAGTAGTAGTAATAGTAGCAGAAGTAGTGGTAGTAATAACAGTAGTTACAATAGTTGTAGTGGTAATAGTAGTAGTAGTGGTAATAGTAGTAGTTATAATAGTAGTAATAGTAGTAGTAATAGCAGTAGTTATAATAGTAATACTGGTGATAGTAGTAATAGTAGTAGTTAATAGTATTATAGTAGTAGTACTTTGTGGTAATAGTAGTAGTTATAGTAGTAGTAGTAGTAATAGCAGTAGTTATAAAAGTAGTAGTGGTAATAGTAGTAGTAGTAGCAGTTGTAATAGTAGTAGTAGTAATAGTAGTAGTAGTAATAGCAATAGGAATAATCGTAGTAGTGGTAATAGTAGTAGTAGTTATAGTAGCAGTAGTTATAATAGTAGTAGTGGTAATAGTAGTAGTAGTAGTAGTGGTAATAATAGTAGTAGTAGTAGTAGTAGTGGTAATAGTAGTAGTAGTAGTAGTAGTAGTAGTGGTAGTAGTAGCAGTGGTAGTAGTAGTAGTAATAGTAGCAGTAATAGTAGCAGTAGTTATAATAGTACGTAGTGGTAATAGTAGTAGCAGTAGTTATAATAGTAGTAGTGGTAATCGTAGTAGTAGTATTAGTAATAGCAGTAGTTATAATAGTAGTAGGTGAGGTGAGGTGAAAGTGGGTTTTACGTCGTGCTTGAGAAAATTTCGCTCATATGACGACGTGCATGCGTGTATGTGTATGTGTATGTGCGCCTGCTTGTACTAGCCCAGACTGAAGCTGGTTTTATAGTGCTAGCCCACTGAGATACCATGCCGCAGTGAAGCATGAATACCCCACTCAGACACATTATACTGACTCCGAGCCGACCCGACCAGTCCTTGTTGTACCCATTAATGCCGAGCGCCAGGCAGGGACCAACAAGTACCATATTTTAACGTCTTTTGGTATGACGCGGTTGGGGATCGAACCCGCGACCTTCCGCTCTCCGGGCGGACGCTCTAACCACTACACCGCGGAGGCGGTCAATAGTAGTAGTGGTAATAGTAGTAGTAGTATTAGTAGTTGTAATAGTAGTAGTAGTACTGACAATAGTAGTAGTAATAGTAATAGTAGCAATAATAATAGTAGTAGTAATATTATTAGTAATACTACTAGTAGTAATAGTACTATCTATACCGTTACTTATTTTGATGGTGAAAGCAATATCTGGCGCCTTGAAGCTCAGTGACGAGTACAATTTGCCAGGAACATGGTCCTGTTATCAACCCTCACACTACAAATGTCATAATTGTGTTTCATACACGGACATATCGATGGAAACTAATTAAAAGTTGTTATTTTTCAGACTAACGTCTGTGTGGAACCGCAGCAGTTCAACATTCAAACGAAAGACTTCTTTCTACCATCACTACAACAGATTGGTAACAGTATCAAAGACATTCGAGAATTCTACTGTCCTCGTGGTATGTTCTTTTTTCTATCCATCCAAGAAAGGTTTTTACATCAATGTTCCACTACACTGACAAATTTAAGATTGAAACAATCCCAGGAAGTAATTAATCGGTATGTCCTTATTGAAATGTGACATGTTTGTATGTCGCCCCATTCAGCAATATTCCAGATATATGGCGGCGGTCTGTAAATAATTAATTCTGGACCGACAGCATAAGCATCGATCTACGCAACTGGGATACGATGACATGTGCCAATCAAGTCTGACTACCCGATCCCGTTAGTCGCCTCTTAGGACAAGCATGAGTTGCTAAATTTCAATTCTAACCCGGACGTTAACGTGTCGGAATGTGTCACGTCCCCCAACACATACAAATAAATATTTCCTAACTGTATTAAATGCAGATGATTTATATATATATAAAGTCACAGTAAAATGCATTCAAATGTTATTATAAAATAATTATCACTGATATTCATGATTTATACTTGCAGGTAAACTTAGCATTGCGCCTAAAAGCCTTACCGCCAGTCTAAAGAGGATCACTGAAAAACTTGTAACTTTCCTTCAAGAAGAAACATTTTCTTTGTCCCAAAACAGTGGACTGATAGACACAGCCAAACCAAGACTTCTTCAAGAAACAGATGGTTTCATCTTTATCGCTAAGACATTGTGTTTTCCATTAAATATACCGTACAGTGAGTTGCCATCTGATATCCACTGCGACATTGTCTTGATGCTCCCTTCTCAACCAGCATTTGTGCTGACTGTAGTCGATCACGACACCACAGAAGCAAGGAAATACAACGTCAGTGTTGCTAGAGGGCTGATCACCTCCCTCAATAGGTTCACTGACGATGACTTTTCAGCTGTGTTTGGTGTTGTGTGCAAGTCTCATCTTGACTCATGGGATACATTTCAATCCAAGTTGAAGACGCTTGCGCATTCATGTAGCAGATTTGTTACCTTTGACTCCCTTTACATTTCAGAAGGCAAATATGATAAACTCATTACTTCTTTTTGGGCTTCAGTTGCCAAAGTAGAGCCTGGCGATCAGTTTCCCGACGCAGAAAGGATTAATTTCCTAACAAAAGAACAATGCACAGTGTTGTTAGAAAATATGAATTCCAAATATGTGTTTGTGTTGACGCTTCCAAAGTGTGGTGGAACTACTCTGATGTTGGAAGTTGCTAGAAGACTTCAAAACTTTCTACCAACCTATCTCATAGTCAAATCAGTGGAAGACAAGTCCAAGTACAGGTCAGATCATTTCACTATTTTACTGGAATGAATGAATGAATGAATGAATGATGAATGAATGAATGAATGAATGAATGAATGAATGAATGAATGAATGAATGAATATGGTTTTAGGCCGCTTTTAGCAATATTCCAGCAATATCACGGCGGGGGACACCACAAATGGGCTTCACATATTGTACCCATGTAGGGAATCGAACCCGGGCCTTCTGCGTGACAATGAATGTATGAATGTTTAACCAGGTAAAATGCACCACCCATGTGAATCAACATGTCCTTTAACATCATTAATTGCAAATAGTTACTGTCCAACTAGAAGAGAAACTGCTTCAGAACTCTTTACGGATGGTGGCAAGGTAACACATTTCCCAGCAACCGCAAAGCTGGCTCACGGATAAAATAAATACAAGACTCATCCTCTCCGGACACCATATTCTTGGATTTTGTCACAGAAATACTCATCCAATTAACGTATCACAAGATTTTTGCAAATATATACTGTCTAAATTATACATCTACCAAACACATAGCTACTTTTTAGCTTTTGCAACATGAACTTAACAAATTTTATCTTCTGAGTAGATATTCAGCAATTCTATTCTGCAAAATCGATCATTTTTATACATTTTGGGCATTATGTCAGAACCTATTTACTTCGTAATGTTGTCAGATGTTTGCTGCAACTTTCTTTGTAGCTTTGTTGAATTCATGATCACAACTATAAGGTAACATAAAACAAATTACTATATGATATTAGACTAATATGTACTTTTGCTGATTTTCTATTGTCTTGCATATCTATGATGTTTTTTGGGACATCTTAACGCATACGTGATCATCAAAGTCACAATGAAACAGTATTCATTATCAAGAAGTAGCGGACATGGTTAATTCCCAAGTAAAACCAAGTTTGATTAAACGTTAAGGTGTAAACGTTGAAAACAAAGTATATGAACTGATCTGGCACAGAATAGTTATGTCTATGACATATTTTTTCATATTGTATATTTTATACAGCCTGAGTCATGGCCTACTACTTTGTCAACAACAATTACCGTTTGGTATCTTCATAGTGTATATTTGTTTCAGATGTTCGTGTAAGAGTGTTTCAACTACATTGATTTCTGAAAGTCCTGCCATTACACATGTCTTGGACAACAACTGCGAGTCCGAGAGAGCCGCTGTCACAGAATCAATTCTACCTTTGCATGATGACCAAACCATCAAAATTACGTGGACCTTCTGTTCGGGTATATTTCAAGGACAAAATCATATCACAATACAATCAGAAATATAATCTATGTTAGACTAACTGAACAAATTACTATTTTCGCATGACAATGTACCAATACATATGAATGTACTTCAGAAATACGAAATACAAACATGAAATGAAGATGTCATTTTATAGAAGATTAATAGTTATCATATAAATACGTTTAGGCATAATTGGGGCGTCTGGGTAGCCTAGTGGTTAGAGCGTTCACTCCTCACGCCGACGGCCCGGGTACGATTCCCCACAATGGTACAATTTCTGAAGACCATTTCTGGTGTCCCCCGCCGAGATATTGCTGGAATATTGCTAAAATCGGCGTAAAACCATACTCAGTCAGTCAGTCAGGCATAATTGTACCCGATTCCATTTGTTTGCAAAGTTTTAAAAAATGTACCTTCGGCGTGTTGAAGTCTAAGGAAGGAAATAGCACATGGATTTGTAATGCACAGTAGACTTTACCTCATGGTATCTAGGGACGGTAATATTTCTTAACTATGTATCAAATAAGTAAAATCAAATTTAAAACTAATTCACAACATACAAAATAACACATATGGATGTATTTAAGCTCATTTTCTATATGCTGCAGACTTCATCAGGCCGCAAATTATGGATGAGATACTTGACTTGTTTGGATCATACCGGCATGTGCTTCTTGTTGGGTCAGCTGGTGAAGGAAAATCAGTCACGGGCCTTCTTCTTCTTGAGCACTTCAGGTCAAGGGGAATACGTGTACTACATGCAACAAGTGCCGCGAAAATGATGAGTGCTGTTCAAAACGCTGAAGAAACTTTCATCTTTTGCGATGACGTGTTTGGGAAATTCAGGTGCACATTTACATTAACACCAGATTTGGAAAATATGTTCAGTCGGCTCCAAACGAAGACAAACATTAAAATGCTGTTCACCAGCAGATGTGATGTTTACGACGATGCACGTCAGCGTTTGGGGAAGCTGAAATCACATTTTGAAGGTTCAAGGGAATTGAATCTAACAGAGAAAACCCAGACAAGTGAGAAGGCGAAAATGTTAGATAGATATTTAGAAGCAAGTAACAGGCGTATTCCTGACATGGAGAAGGAAAGCATAGTTTTGAAACAAAATACGCATGGATTTGCTCACTCGTGTCATTTGTTCGTCACTCTTGGAAAGGAGAATACAAAAGCCGGACAATTCTTTGACGATCCGTTGTATTTCGCTGAAAAACGCATTCTACAACTTTTGAGGGATTCTGTCATGAAGTGCCTCCTCTATCTCTTAACGGCATTCAGAGGTACACTTGATTTGGAAGATCCTGCTGAAGATTCAGCAGAAAAACGACGGAAGGTTATAAGACATGTTGGAGAAACATCCATGTCTGATTTTTCCTCCGTTGCTGCAGAGGAGCCATTCTTGTTTACAACAGAAGGTTCTGTGAAGTTTTCTCATCCATCGTTTCTTGAAGTATCGTCAAATATCATAGCCAAATGTGATATTTCATTCATCATACAATATGGACCTCTTGAACTGCTTGAAAAAGCAAGCACTATGAGAGACCAAACATACAGCATTAAAATTTCGGAACACATTCATTTCATCGAACTAGCAGAAAGGTTTTCACATGAAATAAAACTTGGTGCATTTGAAAGCTGCTGCTCACATCGATTGCTAAGAAATCAAAACTTTGTGGATCAAGTAATCTGTCACCTCCCCACTTCGACAGATGACTTAGCTATCGGCAGACTACTATATTGGGCATCCAGCAATGGTTCAGATGCGATGATGAAGCATTGTTGCAGAAGTACACACTTACGAGGGAAACGTGCCATCATGCAGTTTTGGGCTGTACCAGATGGGGCAATCATTCTGCATTGGAGTACATTATAAGCAGTTTGAAACTGACTTCACGGGATATTGATGACATCACTGAAGATGGGTTGCCATGCCTAATTGTAGCAGCCAATCAGAATAACGTTGAAGTGTGTAAAGTGCTAATCAAACACGACGTGGAAGTATACATCGCAGATCCACGTATGGGAGCAAATGCACTTCATTGGGCTGCTGCAGCTGGTCACTACGATGGTGTGGAGGTGCTGTCAAGACACATATCACTTGAACGTGAAAGCAATGGGGGAGTTACGCCTTTATTTGTGGCTGCAGAAAATGGTCACCTGGGTGTGTTTAAACTTCTCCTCCGAAAGGGTGCAGTTATCAATAAAAAGATAAAAAGCAGGATTGTGTCATTAACAAATCCTAGAAACGAAGGCCGTGCATTGGTTAAACAACTAAATGTATCAGATGAAGGTTTTACACCTCTTCATGTGGCAAGCTATGAAGGACATTTGGACATAGTAGAACTATTGATAACTGAAGGGGCTGATGCCAATTTGAAGGCTGATTTAGGACCTCCGGTAGCCTTTGCTGCAAAAGCAAATGATATGTGCATCTTTCGTCTGTTTCTCAGTGATGACAGAGTAGCTTTCAGTGACGTTATCTCTGCAGCATATGAATATGGTCGTACTGCAATGCTGAAAGAGGCTGTCCTACATAAACGGTCCAAAGCTAATGACATTATAAAAGCAACTTTGCAGGGAAATCTTGAAACTGTGAAGGAATTACTTGAGGAGTCTGAGGAAGGCTTAAGCTCACATATCGAAGGATACTCACTTCTTCATCTAGCAGCAGCTTTAAACCATGGAGATATTGTGGATGAGCTCCTACAAAGAAAGATTGAAGTGAACAAATCTTCTGAAGGTGGATTCACAGCTTTGCACGGAGCATCTATTACTGGCTCTTCTTCGGTTGTTGAAAGTCTCATCAGAAGGGAAGCTGATGTTGACCAGCTTGCTAATGGTTTTGGTCCTCTTCACTTTGCATCGATGTATGGAAACACAAATACAGCCAGGTTTCTGATACAACATCAAGCAAATATCCATCTGAAAGGTTATCATCAGTGGAGCCCACTACACGTTGCAAGCATCCACAATCAACCCGACCTTGTTCGGCTTTTGCTGGAGAACAATGCTGACGTGGAAGCTTTGTCTGAAGATCTCTCAACACCTCTTCTATTTGCTTCATACCTGAACAATATGGACATAGCAGATATATTGTTAGATCATGGAGCTGACTTGCATCCCAGAGGTATGTCATACCACCCACTTCTAGGTACTGCTCTCTTGGGCCACCCTGAAGCTGTGAACAATTTGTTGCAGAGAGGCGCAAAAGTGAATCATGTCAGTGCAGTTGGTGTAAGTGCTTTGCATGGAGCTGCATATATGGGGGCAATGGATGTGCTCGAGTGTCTTCTTGAGAATGAAGCAGATCCAAACCTGAAACTGTTTGAAGGGATATCACCTGAGGAGAAATCTAAAATTGCAAGTCATGTGGAGCAATGGTGCAAAAGCACTCCCGGGAAGGATATCAATTTGAGAAGGTATGATGGTGGTTCTGCACTACATATGGCTGTTGACATGGGTTACACAGACATGGTGGGACTTCTGTTGAAATCGGGCGCTGATCCGAATCTCAGGAACATGAACAATGAAACAGCAATAGATATTGCGAGGGAGAAGAAGCACAGTGGCATCTTGAGACTACTAGAATCGTCCTAAACTGGCTCTGCCATAAATGAACAAAGGTTCAAGAAGCGCCAAGAGCTGTACAAAGAAGTCGTGTTAGTTGTTTTTGTTGGATTGATTACAATTCAAAACAAATCTGACAAGCAAAACAAATTTTCGAAGTTGTGATATGAAAGGTACCTAATGGGGACGAGTGTCTCAATTTTTCTTCATGTACTTTAAGTTTTTTGTCTCAATTTATCGTTTGAAGAAAAACGTTGTTGGTTGGTCTGAATGACTCTGCCATGTTCTTTCTCAATATGTAACCTGACAATACAGTGCTCAGTTCAGCCTTTGAGAGACGTGAGGGGGGCCTGCAAGACAACCTATGATGTTCGCCGCATGATTCTATGGGTTGACAAAGGGACCTTTTTTACGACTGTCCATTTGGTCCAGGGGAGCTTTTCATTTCAGCAGCCATTTCAAGGTTGTAAGAAGCGGGAGCAATGAATGTTGTGTTCATCTGGGACATAATACTTTGTTTATTAATGATCCTCTGAATCTTAATAATGTCATATACTACAAAGCATGTCCTGCTTGACTGTGTTGTTATCCATCACAAGGATAAGTATTTTAGTGTTAAAACGCTGGAAGATCTTTTTAACAAAGTTAATTATCATTTACTTATTGAGTTTTTAAAAGGAATTGAACTGATTGATTTGATTCATACAATTTGTCGATATATGTAATTTAATGATTGGCAGTTTAGATTAGTAGCTTAGATTGTTAGTGGCTGTAGCCTCAAGGGGGTTAAAGTATTGTAAAATTAATGTTCTCCTGAACGGGTACGGAAGTTCCCAAACTCTCAAAGTAAATTTCAAACTTACCAGGATTTTAAGCGTAGAATTTTTGTGATTTCTATTATGGCTAAATTGGACTACAATCGCTGGCTGCTGAAGGGATGATGTAAATCCAAATAGGGTCCATGTAGGTAATAAAGGTACTGTAAGTCCCCATGGTCCTTAGTATGGTGATCAACCTTTGGTTGCTGGTGATCTATAGCCCGTTCTTATATTGTACTGTAATCTCTCGTGATATATTTTCATGATAGCGTACTAGTTTTGAATTAAGAACTGTGATAATCTAGTATTTTTACTGTCCTTCGACGGCAGGTTTTTACGTAATACATTTATTGATTTGAATATTGATATAAACTGTTCTCGTCACGATATGGCTGCAATATTGCTGAGGTGAGGTAAAATTGTAACTTATTGCTCGATATGCAAACGACAGGCAACTGCAAAACATCGCCTTGACACACTAGTAACTCAGCATATTTGACATACCTGGACAGAATGTCTATGCATCTGGGGTGTTTTGTTGACAATAGTAGGGTCAATCGGAAGTAGATTATCCGTCTACGAACAGAGCAGTTATCTCAGAGGACATTACAAAGTGCCCAAAATAGTCCGTTCACACTTTTTTAATAATACTGTTTGATATAGATATAGCAATGAATCCTGTAAATAAATGCACATCTCTTTGTTTCCACATGGTTGCAAGTCTACACTCCTCTTTCAAATGTTCCTGTTTTACACTGACACAACCGGTCATTTCTAGGGTGTAAATGACAATACCACTGTACATAATCATAATCACATACGGTTTGGGGCTGTAACTATCCATGTCGTTATACTGGTCATTTTATCACATGAAGTATATTACTGTAAAGGTGGTTTAATGTTCGTATAACAACATTTGTACTCATCTTAATGGTTTTCCTTTATATCAGAATATTTTGCTGAAATGTTTGGTACGTATTGCTAACAGTCTTCTTCTATGCAAGGTGTGTTTGGATTTGTAATGCCGGTACTAGATAATGACACTAGAATATGACACCTGGTCATATGACACTAGAAAATGACACCAGGACATATGACACTAGAAAATGACACCAGGACATATGACACTAGAAAAAGACACCTGGACATATGACATTAGAAAATGAAATCTGGACATATGACACTAGAAAATGACACCAGGACATATGACACTAGAAAATGACACCAGGACTGGACACTAGAAAATATGACACTAGAAAATGACACTAGGACATATGACACTAGAAAATGACACCAGGACATATGACACTAGAAAATGACACCAGGACATATGACACTAGAAAATGACACCAGTACATATGACACTAGAAAATGACACCAGGACATATGACACTAGAAAATGACACCAGGACATATGACACTAGAAAATGACACCAGGACATATGACACTAGAAAATGACACCAGGACATATGACACTAGAAAATGACACCAGGACATATGACACTAGAAAATGACACCAGGACATATGACACTAGAAAATGACACCAGGACATATGACACTAGAAAATGACACCAGGACATATGACACTAGAAAATGACACCAGGACATATGACACTAGAAAATGACACCAGGACATATGACACTAGAAAATGACACTAGGACATATGACACTAGAAAATGACACCTGTACATATGACACTAGAAAATGTCACCTGGACATATGACACTAGAAGATGACACCAGGACATATGACACTAGAAAATGACACCAGGACATATGACACTAGAAAATGACACCAGGACATATGACACTAGAAAATGACACCAGGACATATGACACTAGAAAATGACACCAGGACATATGACACTAGAAAATGACACCTGGACATATGACACTAGAAAATGACACCAGGACATATGACACTAGAAAATGACACCAGGACATATGACACTAGAAAATGACACCAGGACATATGACACTAGAAAATGACCACCAGACACTAGATGACACCAGGACATAGACACTAATGACACCAGGACATATGACACTAGAAAATGACACCAGGACATATGACACTAGAAAATGACACCTGGACATATGACACTAGAAAATGACACCAGGACATATGACACTAGAAAATGACACCTGGACATATGACACTAGAAAATGACACCTGGACATATGACACTAGAAAATGACACCAGGACATATGACACTAGAAGATGACACCAGGACATATGACACTAGAAAATGACACCAGGACATATGACACTAGAAAATATGACACCAGGACATATGACACTAGAAAATGACACCAGGACATATGACACTAGAAAATGACACCAGGACATATGACACTAGAAAATGACACCAGGACATATGACACTAGAAAATGACACCTGGACATATGACACTAGAAAATGACACCAGGACATATGACACTAGAAAATGACACCAGGACATATGACACTAGAAGATGACACCAGGACATATGACACTAGAAAATGACACCAGTACATATGACACTAGAAAATGACACCAGGACATATGACAGTAGAAAATGACACCAGGACATATGACACTAGAAAATGTCACCAGGACATATGACACTAGAAAATGACACCAGGACATATGACACTAGAAAATGACACCAGGACATATGACACAAGAAAATGACACTAGGACATATGACACTAGAAAATGACACCTGTACATATGACACTAGAAAATGACACCTGGACATATGACACTAGAAGATGACACCAGGACATATGACACTAGAAAATGACACCAGGACATATGACACTAGAAAATGACACCTGGACATATGACAGTAGAAAATGACACCAGGACATATGACAGTAGAAAATGACACCAGGACATATGACACTAGAAAATGACACCAGGACATATGACACTAGAAAATGACACCAGGACATATGACACTAGAAAATGACACCAGTACATATGACACTAGACAATGACACTGAAAATGACACCAGGACATATGACACTAGAAAATGACACCAGGACATATGACACTAGAAAATGACACCAGGACATATGACACTAGAAAATGACACCAGGACATATGACACTAGAAAATGACACCAGGACATATGACACTAGAAAATGACACCAGGACATATGACACTAGAAAATGACACCAGGACATATGACACTAGAAAATGACACCTGGACATATGACACTAGAAAATGACACCAGGACATATGACACTAGAAAATGACACCAGGACATATGACACTAGAAAAATGACACCAGGACATATGACACTAGAAAATGACACCAGGACATATGACACTAGAAAATGACACCAGGACATATGACACTAGAAAATGATACCTGGACATATGACACTAGAAAATGACACCAGGACATATGACACTAGAAAATGATACCAGGACATATGACACTAGAAAATGATACCAGGACATATGACACTAGAAAATGACACCAGGACATATGACACTAGAAAATGACACCAGGACATATGACACTAGAAAATAACACCTGGACATATGACACTAGAAAATGACACCAGGACATATGACACTAGAAAATGACACCAGGACATATGACACTAGAAGATGACACCAGGACATATGACACTAGAAAATGACACCAGGACATATGACACTAGAAAATGACACCAGGACATATGACACTAGAAAATGACACCAGGACATATGACACTAGAAAATGACACCAGGACATATGACACTAGAAAATGACACCAGGACATATGACACTAGAAAATGACACCTGGACATATGACACTAGAAAATGACACCAGGACATATGACACTAGAAAATGACACCAGGACATATGACACTAGAAAATGACACCAGGACATATGACACTAGAAAATGACACCAGGACATATGACACTAGAAAATGACACCAGGACATATGACACTAGAAAATGACACCAGGATATATGACACTAGAATCTGATACCTGGACATATGACACTAGAAAATGACACCAGGACATATGACACTAGAAAATGACACCAGGACATATGACACTAGAAAATGACACCAGGACATATGACACTAGAAAATGACACCAGGACATATGACACTAGAAATGACACCAGGACATATGACACTAGAAAATGACACCAGGACATATGACACTAGAAAATGACACTTGGACATATGACACTAGAAAATGACACCAGGACATATGACACTAGAAAATGACACCAGGACATATGACACTAAAAAATGACACCAGGACATATGACACTAGAAAATGACACCTGGACATATGACACTAGAAAATGACACCAGGACATATGACACTAGAAAATGACACCAGGACATATGACACTAGAAAATGACACCAGGACATATGACACTAGAAAATGACACCTGGACATATGACACTAGAAAATGACACCAGGACATATGACACTAGAATGACACATGACACTAGGACATATGACACTAGAAAATGACACCAGGACATATGACACTAGAAAATGACACCAGGACATATGACACTAGAAAATGACACCAGGACATATGACACTAGAAAATGACACCAGGACATATGACACTAGAAAATGACACCAGGACATATGACACTAGAAAATGACACCAGGACATATGACACTAGAAAATGACACCAGGACATATGACACTAGAAAATGACACTAGAAAATGACACCAGGACATATGACACTAGAAAATGACACCAGGACATATGACACTAGAAAATGAACACCAGGACATATGACACTAGAAAATGACACCAGGACATATGACACTAGAAAATGACACCAGGACATATGACACTAGAAAATGACACCAGGACATATGACACTAGAAAATGACACCAGGACATATGACACTAGAAAATGACACCAGGACATATGACACTAGAAAATGACACCTGGACATATGACACTAGAAAATGACACCAGGACATATGACATAGACAATAGAACCAGGACATATGACACACCAGGACATATGACACTAGAAAATGACACCAGGACATATGACACTAGAAAATGACACCAGGACATATGACACTAGAAAATGACACCTGGACATATGACACTAGAAAATGACACCTGGACATATGACACTAGAAAATGACACCTGGACATATGACACTAGAAAATGACACCAGGACATATGACACTAGAAAATGACACCAGGACATGACATAGAAAATGACACCAGAAAATGACACTAGGACATATATGACACTAGATAATGTCACCAGGACATATGACACTAGAAAATGACACCAGGACATATGACACTAGAATCTGACACCTGGACATATGACACTAGAAAATGACACCTGGACATATGACACTAGAAAATGACACCAGGACATATGACACTAGAAAATGACACCAGGACATATGACACTAGAAAATGACACCAGGACATATGACACTAGAAAATGACATGACCAGGACATATGACACTAGAAAATGACACCAGGACATATGACACTAGAAAATGACACCAGGACATATGACACTAGAAAATGACACCAGGACATATGACACTAGAAAATGACACCAGGACATATGACACTAGAAAATGACACCAGGACATATGACACTAGAAAATGACACCAGGACATATGACACTAGAAAATGAAACCAGGACATATGACACTAGAAAATGACACCAGGACATATGACACTAGAAAATGACACCAGGACATATGACACTAGAAAATGACACCTGGACATATGACACTAGAAAATGACACCAGGACATATGACACTAGAAAATGACACCAGGACATATGACACTAGAAAATGACACCAGGACATATGACACTAGAAAATGACACCAGGACATATGACACTAGAAAATGACACCAGGACATATGACACTAGAAAATGACACCAGGACATATGACACTAGAAAATGACACCAGGATATGACACTAGAATCTGATACCTGGACATATGACACTAGAAAATGACACCAGGACATATGACACTAGAAAATGACACCAGGACATATGACACTAGAAAATGACACCAGGACATATGACACTAGAAAATGACACCAGGACATATGACACTAGATAATGACACCAGGACATATGACACTAGAAAATGACACCAGGACATATGACACTAGAAAATGACACCAGGACATATGACACTAGAAAATGACACCAGGACATATGACACTAGAAAATGACACCAGGACATATGACAGTAGAAAATGACACCAGGACATATGACACTAGAAAATGACACCTGGACATATGACACTAGAAAATGACACCAGGACATATGACAGTAGATAATAACACCAGGACATATGACACTAGAAAATGACACCAGGACTTATGACACTAGAAAATGACACCTGGACATATGACACTAGAAAATGACACCAGGACATATGACACTAGAAAATGACACCTGGACATATGACACTAGAAAATGACACCTGGACATATGACACTAGAAAATGACACCAGGACATATGACACTAGAAAATGACACCAGGACATATGACACTAGAAAATGACACTTGGACATATGACACTAGAAAATGACACCAGGACATATGACACTAGAAAATGATACCAGGACATATGACACTAGAAAATGACACCAGGACATATGACACTAGAAAATGACACCAGGACATATGACACTAGAAAATGACACCAGGACATTATGACACTAGAAAATGACACCTGGACATATGACACTAGAAAATGACACCAGGACATATGACACTAGAAAATGACACCAGGACATATGACACTAGAAAAAAATGACACCAGGACATATGACACTAGAAAATGACACCAGGACATATGACACTAGAAAATGACACCAGGACATATGACACTAGAAAATGACACCAGGACATATGACACTAGAAAATGACACCTGGACATATGACACTAGAAAATGTCACCAGGACATATGACACTAGAAAATGACACCAGGACATATGACACTAGAAAATGACACCAGGACATATGACACTAGAAAATGACACCTGGACATATGACACTAGAAAATGACACCAGGACATATGACACTAGAAAATGACACCAGGACATATGACACTAGAAAATGACACCAGGACATATGACACTAGAAAATGACACCAGGACATATGACACTAGAAAATGACACCAGGACATATGACACTAGAAAATGACACCATACCTGTGACATATGACACCAGAAATATGACACCTGACACATATGACACTAGAAAATGACACCAGGACATATGACACTAGAAAATGACACCAGGACATATGACACTAGAAAATGACACCTGGACATATGACACTAGAAAATGACACCAGGACATATGACAGTAGAAATGACACCAGGACATATGACACTAGAAAATGACACCAGGACATATGACACTAGAAAATGACACCAGGACATATGACACTAGAAAATGACACCAGGACATATGACACTAGAAAATGACACCAGGACATATGACACTAGAAAATGACACCAGGACATATGACACTAGAAAATGACACCAGGACATATGACACTAGAAAATGACACCAGGACATATGACACTAGAAAATGACACCAGGACATATGACACTAGAAAATGACACCAGGACATATGACACTAGAAAATGACACCAGGACATATGACACTAGAAAATGACACCAGGACATATGACACTAGAAAATGACACCAGGACATATGACACTAGAAAATGACACCAGGACATATGACACTAGAAAATGACACCAGGACATATGACACTAGAAAATGACACCAGGACATATGACACTAGAAAATGACACCAGGACATATGACACTAGAAAATGACACCAGGACATATGACACTAGAAAATGACACCTGGACATATGACAGTAGAAAATGACACCAGGACATATGACACTAGAAAATGACACCAGGACATATGACACTAGAAAATGACACCAGGACATATGACACTAGAAAATGACACCAGGACATATGACACTAGAAAATGACACCAGGATATATGACACTAGAATCTGATACCTGGACATATGACACTAGAAAATGACACCAGGACATATGACACTAGAAAATGACACCAGGACATATGACACTAGAAAATGACACCAGGACATATGACACTAGAAAATGACACCAGGACATATGACACTAGAAAATGACACCAGGACATATGACACTAGAAAATGACACCAGGACATATGACACTAGAAAATGACACCAGGACATATGACACTAGAAAATGACACCAGGACATATGACACTAGAAATGACACCAGGACATATGACACTAGAAAATGACACCAGGACATATGACACTAGAATCTGATACCTGGACATATGACACTAGAAAATGACACCAGGACATATGACACTAGAAAATGACACCAGGACATATGACACTAGAAAATGACACCTGGACATATGACACTAGAAAATGACACCAGGACATATGACACTAGATAATAACACAAGGACATATGACACTAGAAAATGACACCAGGACATATGACACTAGAAAATGACACTTGGACATATGACACTAGAAAATGACACCAGGACATATGACACTAGAAAATGACACCTGGACATATGACACTAGAAAATGACACCAGGACATATGACACTAGAAAATGACACCTGGACATATGACACTAGAAAATGACACCAGGACATATGACACTAGAAAATGACACCAGGACATATGACACACTAGAAAATGACACCAGGACATATGACACTAGAAAATGACACCAGGACATATGACACTAGAAAATGACACCAGGACATATGACACTAGAAATGACACCAGGACATATGACACTAGAAAATGACACCAGGACATATGACACTAGAAAATGATACCAGGACATATGACACTAGAAAATGACACCAGGACATATGACACTAGATAATGACACCAGGACATATGACACTAGAAAATGACACCTGGACATATGACACTAGAAAATGACACCTGGACATATGACACTAGAAAATGACACCAGGACATATGACACTAGAAAATGACACCAGGACATATGACACTAGAAAATGACACCAGGACATATGACAGTAGAAAATGACACCAGGACATATGACACTAGATAATGTCACCAGGACATATGACACTAGAAAATGACACTCGGACATATGACACTAGAAAATGACACCTGGACATATGACACTAGAAAATGACACCAGGACATATGACACTAGAAATGACACCAGGACATATGACACTAGAAAATGACACCAGGACATATGACACTAGAAAATGACACCTGGACATATGACACTAGAAAATGACACCAGGACATATGACACTAGAAAATGTCACCAGGACATATGACACTAGAAAATGACACCAGGACATATGACACTAGATAATGACACCAGGACATATGACACTAGAAAATGACACCAGGACATATGACACTAGAATCTGATACCTGGACATATGACACTAGAAAATGACACCAGGACATATGACACTAGAAAATGACACCAGGACATATGACACTAGAAAATGACACCAGGACATATGACACTAGAAAATGACACCTGGACATATGACACTAGAAAATGACACCAGGACATATGACACTAGAAAATGACACCAGGACATATGACACTAGAAAATGACACCAGGACATATGACACTAGAAAATGACACCAGGACATATGACACTAGACACTAATGACACCAGGACATATGACACTAGAAAATGACACCAGGACATATGACACTAGAAAATGATACCTGGACATATGACACTAGAAAATGACACCAGGACATATGACACTAGAAAATGACACCAGGACATATGACACTAGAAAATGACACCTGGACATATGACGCTAGAAAATGACACCAGGACATATGACAGTAGATAATGACACCAGGACATATGACACTAGAAAATGACACCAGGACATATGACACTAGAAAATGACACCAGGACATATGACACTAGAAAATGACACCAGGACATATGACACTAGAAAATGACACCTGGACATATGACACTAGAAAATGACACCAGGACATATGACACTAGAAAATGACACCAGGACATATGACGCTAGAAAATGACACCAGGACATATGACACTAGAAAATGACACCAGGACATATGACACTAGAAAATGACACCAGGACATATGACACTAGAAAATGACACCAGGACATATGACACTAGAAAATGACACCAGGACATATGACACTAGAAAATGACACCAGGACATATGACACTAGAAAATGACACCAGGACATATGACACTAGAAAATGACACCAGGACATATGACACTAGAAAATGACACCTGGACATATGACACTAGAAAATGACACCAGGACATATGACACTAGATAATGACACCAGGACATATGACACTAGAAAATGACACCTGGACATATGACACTAGAAAATGACACCTGGACATATGACACTAGAAAATGACACCAGGACATATGACACTAGAAAATGACACAAGGACATATGACACTAGAAAATGACACCAGGACATATGACACTAGAAAATGACACCAGGACATATGACAGTAGAAAATGACACCAGGACATATGACACTAGAAAATGACACCAGGACATATGACACTAGAAAATGACACCAGGACATATGACACTAGAAAATGACACCAGGACATATGACACTAGAAAATGACACCAGGACATATGACACTAGAAAATGACACCAGGACATATGACACTAGAAAATGACACAGGACATATGACACTAGAAATGACACCAGATAATGTAGAAAATGACACCAGGACATATGACACTAGAAAATGACACCAGGACATATGACACTAGAAAAACACCTGGACATATGACACTAGAAAATGACACCAGGACATATGACACTAGAAAATGACACCAGGACATATGACACTAGAAAATGACACCAGGACATATGACACTAGAAAATGACACCAGGACATATGACACTAGAAAATGACACCAGGACATATGACACTAGAAAATGACACCAGGACATATGACACTAGAAAATGACACCAGGACATATGACACTAGAAAATGACACCAGGACATATGACACTAGAAAATGACACCAGGACATATGACACTAGAAAATGACACCAGGACATATGACACTAGAAAATGACACCAGGACATATGACACTAGAAAATGACACCAGGACATATGACACTAGAAAATGACACCAGGACATATGACACTAGAAAATGACACCAGGACATATGACACTAGAAAATGACACTTGGACATATGACACTAGAAAATGACACCAGGACATATGACACTAGAAAATGACACCAGGACATATGACACTAGAAAATGACACCAGGACATATGACACTAGAAAATGACACCAGGACATATGACGCTAGAAAATGACACCAGGACATATGACACTAGAAAATGACACCAGGACATATGACACAAGAAAATGACACTTGGACATATGACACTAGAAAATGACACCAGGACATATGACACTAGAAAATGACACCAGGACATATGACACTAGAAAATGACACCAGGACATATGACACTAGAAAATGACACCAGGACATATGACACTAGAAAATGACACCTGGACATATGACACTAGAAAATGACACCAGGACATATGACACTAGAAAATGACACCAGGACATATGACACTAGAAAATGACACTTGGACATATGACACTAGAAAATGACACCAGGACATATGACACTAGAAAATGACACCTGGACATATGACACTAGAAAATGACACCAGGACATATGACACTAGAAAATGACACCAGGACATATGACACTAGAAAATGACACCAGGACATATGACACTAGAAAATGACACCTGGACATATGACACTAGAAAATGACACAAGGACATATGACACTAGAAAATGACACCAGGACATATGACACTAGAAAATGACACCAGGACATATGACACTAGAAAATGACACCAGGACATATGACACTAGAAAATGACACCAGGACATATGACACTAGATAATGTCACCAGGACATATGACACTAGAAAATGACACCAGGACATATGACACTAGAATCTGATACCTGGACATATGACACTAGAAAATGACACCAGGACATATGACACTAGAAAATGACACCAGGACATATGACACTAGAAAATGACACCAGGACATATGACACTAGAAAATGACACCAGGACATATGACACTAGAAGATGACACCAGGACATATGACACTAGAAAATGACACCAGGACATATGACACTAGAAGATGATACCAGGACATATGACACTAGAAAATGACACCAGGACATATGACACTAGAAAATGACACCAGGACATATGACACTAGAAAATGACACCAGGACATATGACACTAGAAAATGACACCAGGACATATGACACTAGAAAATGACACCTGGACATATGACGCTAGAAAATGACACCAGGACATATGACAGTAGAAAATGACACCAGGACATATGACACTAGAAAATGACACCTGGACATATGACACTAGAAAATGACACCTGGACATATGACACTAGAAAATGACACCAGGACATATGAACACTAGAAAACATATGACACTGAAAATGACACCAGGACATATGACACTAGAAAATGACACCAGGACATATGACACTAGAAAATGACACCAGGACATATGACACTAGAAAATGACACCAGGACATATGACACTAGAAAATGACACCAGGACATATGACACTAGAAAATGACACCAGGACATATGACACTAGAAAATGACACCAGGACATATGACACTAGAAAATGTCACCAGGACATATGACACTAGAAAATGACACCAGGACATATGACACTAGAAAATGTCAGGACATGACACTAGACATGATGACACTAGAAAATGACACCAGGACATATGACACTAGAAAATGACACCTGGACATATGACACTAGAAAATGACACCAGGACATATGACACTAGAAAATGACACCAGGACATATGACACTAGAAAATGACACCTGTACATATGACGCTAGAAAATGACACCAGGACATATGACACTAGATAATAACACCAGGACATATGACACTAGAAAATGACACCAGGACATATGACACTAGAAAATGACACTTGGACATATGACACTAGAAAATGACACCTGGACATATGACACTAGAAAATGACACCAGGACATATGACACTAGAAAATGACACCAGGACATATGACACTAGAAAATGACACCTGGACATATGACACTAGAAAATGACACCAGGACATATGACAGTAGATAATAATAACACCAGGACATATGACACTAGAAAATGACACCAGGACATATGACACTAGAAAATGACACCAGGACATATGACACTAGAAAATGACACCTGGACTGGACATATGACACTAGAAAATGACACCAGGACATATGACACTAGAAAATGACACCAGGACATATGACACAGAAAATGACACCAGGACATATGACACTAGAAAATGACACCAGGACATATGACACTAGAAAATGACACCAGGACATATGACACTAGAAAATGACACCAGGACATATGACACTAGAAAATGACACCAGGACATATGACACTAGAAAATGACACCAGGACATATGACACTAGAAAATGACACCAGGACATATGACACTAGAAAATGACACCAGGACATATGACACTAGAAAATGACACCAGGACATATGACACTAGAAATGATACCAGGACATATGACACTAGAAATGACCAGGACATATGACACTAGAAAATGACACCTGGACATATGACACTAGAAAATGACACCTGGACATATGACACTAGAAAATGACACCAGGACATATGACACTAGAAAATGACACCTGGACATATGACACTAGAAAATGACACCAGGACATATGACACTAGAAAATGACACCAGGACATATGACACTAGAAAATGACACCAGGAGAAAATGTAGAAAATGACACCAGGACATATGACACTAGAAAATGACACCAGGACATATGACACTAAATAATGACAACAGGACATATGACACTAGAAAATGACACCAGGATATATGACACTAGAATCTGATACCTGGACATATGACACTAGAAAGTGACAACAGGACATATGAAACTAGAAGATGTTACCAGGACATATGACACTAGAAGAAGACACCAGGATATATGACACTCGAAAATGATACCAGGACATATGACACTAGAAGATGATACCAGGACATATGGCACTAGTTAATGACACCAGGACATATGACACTAGAAGATGATACCAGGACATATGACAAAAGAAAATGACACCAGGACACACGACACTAGAAAATGACACCAGGACATATGACACTAGAAAATGACACTATGACACGTGACACTAGAAAATGACACCAGGACTATATGGCACTTGAAAATAAAATCCAGGACACGTGACACTAGAAAATGACACCAGGACATATGACACTAGAAAATGACACCAGGATATGTGGCACTAGAAAATGACACCAGGACATATGACAGTAGAAAATGAAACCAGGACACATGACAGTAGAAAATGACACCAGGACATATGACACTAGAAAATGACACCAGGACATATGACACTAGAAAATGACACCTGGACATATGACACTAGAAAATGACACCAGGATAGATGACACTAGAAACTGATACCTGGACATATGACACTAGAAAATGACACCAGGACATATGAAACTAGAAGATGATACCTGGACATATGACACTAGAAAATGACAACAGGACATATGACACTAGTAAATGACACCTGGACATATGACACTAGAAGATGACACAAGGACAAATGGCACTAGAAACTGTCACCAGGACATATGGCACTAGAAAATGATACCAGGACATATCTTCAAGTAACCATCCATGTCAGTACGTTTTTTCACAGGTAGATTAGATAGATCAATATACTTTCATCAGTAAATGTGATTATCTGTGACGGCTAGAATAGGTATAAAATACGAACTACATTCAGTCACGAACCACTCTGTGGCTGACTAATAAACTCACGTATATTTACACAGGTCTTGTGTTGTTGTGTGGGTTGCTATAGTCTGTTTGCATTGAAAACGTACCGATGAATGTCAATTTAAACAAAAAAGTAAATCGAATAAGATGAAATTAAGATTGCGAATCCTCAAAATTTTACCTTGCCAACTGAACATTTAAATCTCAGAATTTTATTCAACTTAGGATAAAAGTTGTTTAACAAACGATCATAGTTTCAAATCGCTATTATTGGTTTGTATTACAAGGGTGTATGCACATTAAATGAAACACCAGTACATGTAGAGTTGGTCTAAGTTAACGCTTATCACGAACCGCACGTGCATTTGTATCACTGTTCCAACTACTGCTCTTGCCCCCTTGTAATACAAACCAATAACAACGATTTGAAAGTATGATAGTTTGTAAAACAACTTTTGTCCTACAATGAATAAAATTCTGAGATTTAAATGTTCAGTTGGCATGGCAAAATTATGAGGATTCGCAGTCTTAATTTCACTTTATTTGATTTACTTTTTTGTTTAAAGTGAAATTCATCGGTACGTTTTCACTGCAAACAGACTATAGTTGTACCTCTGCCTATGGCGCGTTGATTCCCCAATACTAGCGTTTTGATCATAATATGCATTAGTACTCATTGTCAAGTAACTGTTACGTGTTTTATCATATTTGTGTTACTTTATTGTGTGTCATAATAAACATGCCATCTTAATGTTCATTTGACGTAATTTTCTTTGGTGTATATTCAGACTTTGTAATATGCTCAATGGACAAGTACTTCTGAAAAGATTCATCTGACAGTTACCTAACTCCGTTGCAACCGCAGGCTGTCCCTATTTGTAAATACTGTCCACATGTCATCGTATCCTAATTGCATAGATCGATGCTTTTGCTGTTCATCATTTGATTGCTTGGTCCAGTCTCGATTATTTACAGACCGCCGATATATTCCTGAATGTGGCTTTAAACAACAAACAAAGAAAAACAAACAAGCAGACATAATTCTCTCTTAAATGTTTTGATGGGTTGGTTGATTTGGTGTTTAACACAACCCAACATATAGCATGTAACAGTCCAAGTCAAAGGCAAGTTGTTCACAATCCATTAACCGAGACTGACTGACTGAGTTTAGTTTTACGCCGCTTTTAGCAATATTCCAGCAATATCACGGCAGGGGACACCAGAAATGGGCTTAACACATTGTGCCCATGTGGGGAATTGAACCCGGGTCTTTGGCGCGACGAGCCAACGCTTTAACCACTAGGCTACCCCACCGCCCGCATTTACCGAGAAGCTTTTCGTGTCTCTACATGATGTAGTTTAGTTTTGGTTTTTGAAAGAGTATGGTAGAATATAGTTATTTGATTCACTGCATTGATCATGAGGCACAGCGTACCTAAGATGACACTGCAAAACAAACTAAGCAAGATACAAATACACGAATACTAATATACAATGATATTTAAACAGTGGTTCCCACGACCTAAAGCTTTGAATATTTAAAAAGTAGCTTCCATTGCCTGAAGGTATGAATGCACAATGTTATTTAGAAAGTAGTTTTCATGCCCTGGAGCTGTGAATACACAATAATATCTAAAAAGTGGCTTCCACGGCCATAAAGCTTTGAATACACAACGGTATTTAGAAAGTGGTTCCCACGGTCTAAAGCTTTGAATACACAATATTATTCAGAAAGTTGCTTTCATTGCCTAAATCTTTGAATACGCAACGATATTAGGAAAATAGCTTTCATGGCCTAAAGCTTTGAGTGCACAATGATATTTAGAAAGTAGCTTTCGTGGCCTGGTGCTGTGAATACACAATGATATTTGAAAAGTGGCTCCAACGGTCATAAAGTTTGAATACACAATGATATTCAGAAAGTAGCTTTCATTGCCTGAAGGTATGGATGCATGATGTTATTTAGAACGTCGTTCCCACGGCCTAAAGCTACGAATACACATCGATGTTTAGAAAGCGGCTCCCATTCACACATTGTATGCATGTGGGGAATATGACGAGCGAACGTTTTAACCTCTACGCCACGCAAATCATGACGCGTGTTATAAACTCATATATGTTAAATGTACTTCTGCATCCTCATGTATTCAGTAAAGGACTGTGGAAGTGAAATATGGCGTCTACTACAAGCCCACGATTTGGGTTAGAATCAACACGTGGGGTCCCATTGATCGTGTCACGGAGTTAGTGTGTTCGTTGGTCACGTTGTCAACCAAATTCTGAATATTTGCAAGTCAGGATAATAACATTTGACCATAAAACAAAATTGTGTCACTGAAAAATGTTTTTTTTTTAAAATGTAAAAATTAAGAATCTAAGCATCCAGGGGCGGTTGGGTAGCCTAGTGGTTAAAGCGTCCCCTGTCACACCGAAGGCCTGGGTTCGAATCTCCACATGGGCACAATGTGTTAAGCCATTTCCAGGTGCATCCCTTTGTGATCTTCCTGAAATGTTGATTCAATTCCACAATACTCTAATTATACAGGAATTCAATGAAAGCCAACTCAACAACAACAACTTTTATGACAACTTAATGCATTAAAAAAAACTGTTACTTGGTTACTCGGCCATAACACTCTGCCATACTTGTAATGTGAGCATTCAAGTTGACTATGAGCTATATACCGCTTCTACAATACAATACCACCCTGTTACATAACACTCGGCCATATTTGTAATGTGAGCATTCAAGTTGACTATGAGCTATATACCGCTTCTATAATACAATACCACCCTGTTACATAACACTCGGCCATATTTGTAATGTGAGCATTCAAGTTGACTATGAGCTACATACCGCTTCTATAATACAATACCACCCTGTTACATAACACTCTGCCATACTTGTAATGTGAGCATTCAAGTTGACTATGAGCTACATACCGCTTCTATAATACAATACCACCCTGTTACATAACACTCGGCCATACTTGTAATGTGAGCATTCAAGTTGACTATGAGCTACATACCGCTTCTATAATACAATACCACCCTGTTACATAACACTCTGCCATACTTGTAATGTGAGCATTCAAGTTGACTATGAGCTACATACCGCTTCTATAATACAATACCACCCTGTTACAAAACACTCTGCCATACTTGTAATGTGAACATTCAAGTTGACTATGAGCTACATACTGCTTCTATAATTCAATACCTGTAAGGCTGTGAAACGCCCAACATGCGTAGGTAGGCATGCTCCCCATGTACATTTTTTCCAACCACTGTGATGTGTAAACATTCCGCCACACCACATGATAGGTTGTCTATCACAATATAGCGGTTTTGCTTGCAGGTTTTTAATAAATGTTAATACGTCCTATCAGGTCAGCCCGACTTTAAAGGCATAGAGCAGTGTACTGGGCTCAACTATCTGCGGTTTGGCGTGTGGAACAACTTTTTATGCATCGATGAGTATGCGTATATCTGTATGAAAGAAGGTACCTATGATTTCTCATTCCATTATTTTTTTTATTTTATTTATTCCCTTTTGGGGGATCAAGGAGATTAGATGTTGATTGGCTAATTCAGCCACGTGATTGTAGAAGGCAGGATAACTCATGAATAGGCAAATGAATATAGGGCGTCACAGGTTAGAAAGGTGAATCAAGTAGTGGTTGTTCTAGTGCGCTCTTGGAGGAAACCATTCATGACATGAAATCAAAGCACAGTAAATACTATTTACCTCTGCTGTGATGGTGGTGTAATTGTTCTATTCTGAATCCCACTTGACATTTAATGACATAGGGTATTTGTCCTTTATGGGTATCTCTAAAATGGTTATGGGGAATTGTTTTTGTAGATATCTTGTAACGATTAAGGTCAAGGTCACGGCGATAAAAACAACCAAACCGTTTGTGCCTATACGTGTGTACTATACTCTCAAAAAGCCAATTATGTCTGTTCAAATATCAATTCATATGAAAATGTTATGTATACTTCCAAGCTGACTATCAAAAATGTTTCGTTTTAGGTTTGCATGTAATATGGAGCATGTATTGTATTAGCCTTACGAGACAGGGAAGTTCTATGTTTACCATCAAATGCTTCATTTGTTGTTTACTAAAGATGAATTTGAAACCACGGATGCTGAGTGGATGGAAGAGAGAGGAAGGACGAAAGAGAGAGAGAGAAAAGGAAAGAACGAGAGAGTAAGAGAGAGGGCGTGAGAGATAGAGAGAAAGAATGAGAGAGAGAGGGGGAGAAAGAAAGAAAGAGAGAGAGAAAGAGAGAGATATTATATACACACCTTTTTCTTTTGCTATAATGAGACTTACGATGAATCTCGCTTGTAATATTTTAATGTCCTAACATATTGTCATAGATGTCGATTCTATTGTTTTAATGTTCTCACACAAAAGTCATTCTTTACATCCAGATGCAAACAGTTCATAAATCATTCAGAAAAAAATGTTCTATTATCTTAATTCAGAGAATTATAGGTGTATGAATTAGGTGTTGCTTAAATTATGTCCATAAGTAAAAGTGTGATATGGAGTGAAAACGTTCAAAGTGCTATCTATCTATGTATCTATGTATCTATCCGTGGAAAACATTCAGATTTTTTCAGCATCCCCGCTGAGACCTGGATGCTGGAGATTTGACTCAAGGACGTATGAGCGGTTCATAAACATGCCTACACAATCATTATCTTAATTTTACACACACTCACACACCCTATGACAGCCTTATGTGAACTGACAAATGGACATATTTCTCAATCTTTTTCTCCGTCATCATACCTAAGTATGCGAGCTTGTGTATTTCGTAAACATCAGACATACGATTTCCACATAAAATCTAGGTTAATGTTTGTACCGCTTTTCTTGTTGTTCATGAACCGTAATAAATAGGATCACAACAGTCTCGGTTAGAAGTGCATTTTATGCAATGATCATGGGCTTGTCAGTCTGTGCCTACTGCCTCTCTCATCATACTAGATTCAGTGCACACCACATGATAATCATATAGCATAATTAACAAGCAGAGTGAACTGAACTTGCCGAGTATCTTTTTCTCTTCTGAGGACAGGCTCCACCTGTAAAGAGCGGAAGACACTGTACGTGTGTCTGTTCCTCTGGAAAAGCCCACAGCTCGTACCTGTGTCAGGGAGTTTGGTGGTACTGCTTGGTGGTGGAAATGTAGGGATTTCGCTGTGACTTCCGAGGGCAGAACGTAATATGTGTGTTGAATATTATCTCACAGCAAGTGCCCACTTATACTACATTAAATACGACACCCTCAACCGATCCAGGGTGACAAAATGGCAACTACATACAAAGCATAGTGTCCATCACTTCTAAAGGTCAATAACGTCAATGCTCGACCACCTCTCCGACCACTTTGATCAACAGATGAAAATACGGTCTGGCTTCACGCAGAACTGCCCCGAATACCAAATGGCGCCATCCGACGTTGAACGAATGCGACAATACGTCATGCAAGGGCGTGTCCTGAAGCCAGTGTGGGACACATGCTATAATTATTATGGTTACTTCAACGCCGTCCAAGCTCAAAGCCTTTCATCTCAACCTTATTGTTTATAAGCGGCTGGAAACTGACAATAAACTCCCCATTTCTGTCCGAGGTGGTATTATTAGTTACACGGTGTTTTGAAAGGGTGTACGAGACTGTAAGACCCTTGTAAATTCCGTATTTCCCGAGGCGCACCACCTGAGGCGCACCACCGCGTGACGAATGTATTACCCTTAAGATCTTTTTATTTAGCTTATCATTAAACAACAACATTCAACTTTCGACAGAATGAGACGCAAAACATTTCGCCATGATATTTCCTGAACGTTCATAAAGGGAGATAACTCGGGATGGCTTAGTTTCTGATAGAAATTATCGAATTTGAGGTTTTTGTTAAACGACAAGTGAAATACAGAAACTTTCTTGGGGGGGGGATATATTCATTGACACAAGCAACTAAGAAATTATGGCAACAATTTTATTGCTCTGTTTATACCCATAATTGTATACGTCAACTCTAAAATTTCGAAGCGATCACCCGTTTGGCAGCCACATTCCATCTAAGGTCAAGGTCATTCGTACAACACGTGCAGTGTGTCACGTGACAGATTTGACGGGATGTACCGTTCGTACACCCCGGCAAATCCGCCTACATGGTTTCGTACATATATGTCTTTCCTAAAAATACAACTGGTAAATGGATACATTGATAGTTTAGAACAACTACATGAAATATCTAATGGTCTAAACCCTGGTATTTCAACTCTGAAACACTGATGATTACCAGGCTACAGTAAATAAATCTACTCCATTGCTGATTAAAATCGACTGGTATAAAAGGATTCCTTGTCTAACTACTGTAATTTCATTCTTATCCGGACTCACAGCGGATCCTCACTGTGATTGTGATGTGTTGTGGGTGTTAATGTTGCAAGTAGATGAAAGTCTCTTTTAACGCCATTCCTATCCCCTTGTATTGTCAGGTTACAGCCATAAAACGGCGTTCTATCGCGAGTACGTATAATACAAATATGATTTAGTATCAATCATGTACTATAAACAGGAGGTCAAGTATGATTTGCACACAATATTACTGATAAAAACTGTTTCTGGACACAAATTATGCAAGTAAGGTGCCTTAGGTGTGTAAGCATCCAGTTACAACACGAGGCTGGCTTGATTATCAAGTCACTTCTTTGATGAGTTCACATGTGATTTGTTGGCGAGATCTCAAAATGATATGTGCTGTGTGTTAATAAATAGAAGTGTGAACGATGCTTCAATGTAATGAACTATTGGTTGACTTGTGTGTTTAACTTAACATGCATTTGGGGCGGTGGGGTAGCCTAATGGTTAAAGCGTTGGCTCGTCGCGCCGAAGACCCGGGTTCGAATCCCCACATGGGCACAATGTGTGAAGCCCATTTCTGGAGTCCCCCGCCATGATGTTGCTGGAATATTGCTAAAAGCGGCGTAAAACCAAACTCAGTCAGTCAGTAACATGCATTAACGTCCTATTTTGTCACATACGAGATTAGGTTTGGGTTGTTTAGATGAGGCCCGAATTGACACAACGGTCGATACACTACATCCTTACATAAATGCACCACCACCGTAACCGACTGCCGGCTGAGAAAACACCAGCAGAAATGGGATTCACACATTGTACCAATGTGGGGAATCGAGCCCAGGTCTACTGCTGGACGAGAGAACGCTTTTAACCACTAGACTACCCATCGCCCCGTGTGCAGGGAGAGTAGGATTGATGGTTTCTACCTGTTTGGTTGCACATACACACATTATATAATACACGCTGTGACATACGCTCCAATACCCCCACATGTTGCTATGTGTCAGTCTATTCAAACAGCACGAATATGTAGTCAGGCAATAACACTGTAAACATGCACTGGATAGATTACACTTCAAGTATGTTAGTCACGTGTCATCTGCCGGAAGTGACATCTGTGCCACAGAGAAGGAAGTTATTTGTCCAGGTAGGTGTGTTGTAACTGTCTCTCATCTCGCAGGCCAGTGCACGGTATTAGTCAGGTCCTACATTTGCTAGTATATGTCACGTTGCCACGTTGTTACCGCTGGAGGTACAAATACCATGGTCGTACGTTGTAAATCCTGGTTATTTGTGAAGGGGGCGTAGCTACCATTATAAAAAACAGTCCGGGCTTAAACATGATTGTTGATATAAAAGGTTGAGAAAGCCCTCAATACTATCGCAATATAAAGCTTTACAACCTATCGGGCTTACACGAAAAACAAATTGGCTTGCTACGCGCCTGCTCTGTGTCATATCGAGACAGACAAGCCTCATCGTGTTGCGTTAGTTTGAAAGTATGTTTCGTACCAGCTTGTAATTGCTACTCACAAACGCCACGACACACTGTCTTTGTGCCATAGCGTGCACACACAAGCCTTTGTCGGCTTGCTGTAGTTTGAAAGTGTGCTCTATGCAAAATCCTACCAGCTACCACTGTGCTGATGTTGAATGTACGGAAAGGATCTATTGAAAGAATAGTTCTCTTATTGTGATCGTGGTGAAAAGTCTGCACTGCAGGGATATGTTGTATTGACATACATGACAAGGGAACTCTCGTTGTTAACGAACCGCCTCGCCTCTGTGGGTTGTGGATAGAACGTGGATGTGTTGTCCGGCGCCCAGTATTTCGATGACATAAAGCAGCACAAGCCTATTCAGACACAGTATTATGTGTCTGAGAAGAGGTTTCTATTTCAAATTACTGCCTCGTCTCTCATACAATACAATAAACTGGCGTTAGTTCTGACATACACAGTCTGGTGCGTCTTGCAATTTATTGTAGTTTGCTTCTTTTATAAGCTTTGATGGATTTTGTTTGTTGTGTAACGCTGCAATGAGCAATATTCCAGCAATACGACGATAGACAATCCAGTGATCAACAGCATGAGCATCTACAGAATTTGGATACTATAACGTGTCAGTCAAGTCAGCGAACCTGACCACCCAATCCCCTTTGTCGACTCTTGCGACTTTTTCTAACCCGGATCATGACGGGTTGTTGCTTTCCTGAATGTGTGTCTGGAGCCTTTTTATTATATTTAATTAATGTTTTTTAGGAAGCATTTGTACTGAAATTATGTTAACGTCAGGGACTAGCTGTTATTCTTCACAGAGACTAACTCAACGAGACATTGTGTTGAAGACACAGTGATATGTCTTATTTGAATAGATGGACAAACAGACAATGCAAAGTTAGGGATATATGAAATGCTTAAACTGTCTGGTAACAGATCAGGAAATAGGTTTTTACAAAATATTATATCGGCTTGAAGGTACATTCGTCAGTGCATTTGGAAAATATAGGAAAGAAATCTGTCGAATGGAGCATGCAAATCACAATAACCACCTTTGAAAAAAACAGGTGCTGTTACGGGTGCGTTGTCTCGAGGTCAAATATTTATACACGAGTACTTGAATATATGGATAGGTATAATTACAGATTACAAAACTCCAGTGTTTACGATTGTGTGGCACGAACAAAACTTTGCAAAAACACCGCAGAGAACGGCAAAAAGGGCTTTAAAATGGTCTTTTTTTCAACATTCTACTGTGGACCCAAATGCCTTTGGTCACATAAGCGATTTGACGTTCGGTGTAAAATTAAACATTGAGATGCCTGTTAACTGTTCTTTGGGTGCCAACTATATGTTGGTTTGCAAACTACCTATCTCACCATAAAGGGAAATATAACAGAGATCACTCATTAAAGTTTACTGTCTTCCAGAATGGACATCTTCCCCAAGTGTTCTGTCTGTCATCAACAGTTTGTCCTCAAAGGTTCCGTCCCGCCCCCTACCTACTGCCCTGTGTACACGCGGTGTGTGAGACGTGTGTGACATCTGCAACTGGTGGTGTGATATCATGCTCTACTTGTCAGACGGAGGTCAACCTCACAGATACAAGGCTCAAGAAGGATGCAGTGAGACAGAAAGAAATATTCCATCTGACAGCCAAACATCGCCCCACAGAGCTTCTCTGTACACACGAAGATGACGGCAACCAGGCTGTGTGTTGGTGTCGGGAGTGTGAAGAGCTCCTCTGTGAATACTGCCAGAATATGCACAGCAACTTCAAACTTACCAGAAAACATGTACTTCAAAACCTCACGACTTTATACCAGTTGTCCAAAACTCTCCAACCCCTTGCAGTATCCACAGCCCTGACTCTCTTTATCTTTTTGATCGGAGATGCAACATTTTGATTTGTGGAAGATGCAGATTTGAAGATCACGCAGATCATGAAGTTGAGAAGGTAGATGTGGTAGCTGAAAGTATCCTCAAACAGCTGGACCAACACAAAACTGAGCTGGCAACCTTACAAGCTCGCCAACAGTCCAACATTCAGAATATCAGACGAGGGACCGAAATCACAGATACAACGCACAACACATTGAAAGAAAATATTGGCCATACTTTTAGAACTCTGCGATCACAACTTGACCAACGAGAGAAGGAACTTCTGACTGATCTTGAAGGTCAGACGAAGGCGGCCAAGACAAGTCTCCGTACTCAGCTAAACACATGTGAAGAAGCTTCGAAGAAATGCTCTGAGGTTTTAGACTACGTCACCAAGGTTCTAACGTATGCCTCACAATCAGACCTCCTGGAGTTGGAGAGTCCTGTGATGGAGGTAACTCGGGTTTTCCTTGACACTGATGAGACTCAAACACTGGACATACCCGCAGCTGTCTTTAACACCAACGGCTGGTCAAAGCTGAAATCAAACATATCACGATTTGGGGCTGTCGTGACCAAGGACATGGAAAAAGAATATGCAAGAGGTATTTATATGAGATATGATTGCACGTTCTTTTTTATTGCGTGTAGGAGTGGAACAGCGTTCTATAGTGCTTACAGATGCACTATTCTTATGGATACACAATGCCATTTAGAAAGTGATCAGAGTTGATTTTTTATTGCGTGTAGAAATGGAACAGCGTTCTATAGTGTTATGTTGTATTTGGGACTACACGTTCTCAGTAAATTACAGATTCTATGACTGTTTTGGGTCTAGAATCCGTAATTTACTAAGAAACGTCCTTCAAACTGACATTGTCTATTTATAGCTGTCGGCTATGTGGGCGGTGTCAATTCACATTTGTCAGAGGGATACACAAAGTACATGATGTAGTCTACCAGTTGTCAGACTTCCATTTCTATGGAAACCCCGGTGGCTGAGTAGGTTAGATCGCTGACTTTATGTGATCGGGTGCCTGACTCTGAGAGTGTTGGTTCAAATCACGGCTGGACTCAACCTAACAAAAAGTACTAGAATTTGTACTTTACGGAGAAAGTGTAATCCCAAATATAGCATGTGACACATCATTCTCAGCAACTCGAGTTTTTTGCTCGAAAGACAACTAATATTATACTTAAAGCACCGGTAGTTATTGACACTATGCCATTGTCTAGCCAGCCGAGTTGTATTAGATACTTAAAAAACACGCACTTAATAAACAGTAACACTTGCTCATAATATGTTGGAATGTTACAGTCGAGATTTCGTATGGATGTCCCATTGTCGCTGATGGGGCGTAAAGCACCAATTATTCATTCATTCTTAAGGGTGTATTTACATCATGGTGTTGTTTCAGACAAGGAAACTCAAACTGAACATGACTTCATAGCTGAGATGGAAATCAAATATAAGAACGTGAGTTTGGTAATTAAAATAATATAATGCACCATAACCGCTAAAGAAGAGCGTATGAGATAGTATTTATGACTACAAAGAATTAAATGTACCAGAACCAATTAAAATGTAAGACAACGATCTAAAACATTCTGAATCCGTTTTCAGAAGTACATGTCCATAATTACCTATCTAATGTCTACAGCACATCGCTCGCCGCGAATAGCTGTAATATTGCTGATGCGGGTGTTAAGGAATAATTATTCATTCATTCATTCATTCATTCAGCACATCGGAAAACAGAAGAGGATCATTGACTGAGACAAAACCAAAATCGAAATACATGCAAGCTATATCAGAATTAACAAACTGAGACTGATATGCTTTTTAAACATTCACTTTATTAAAAAGAGGTACAAGGTAACTTCAGTTATTTTGGGTCACGCTGAAGATCCGGGTTCGATTCCCCACATGGGCACAATGTGTGAAGCCAATTTCTGGTGTCGTCCGTCGTTATATTGCTGGAATATTGCTAAAAAATGTGTAAAGCTAAACTTACTGACTCACTCATTCAGTTATTTTGGAGGTATTCGTTGACAACGAAGTTGGGACAATTTATAGATAACACTTTTATAGTGACTACACATCGTAGGCCGTTATAAGGTTGTCAGACTATTGTAAAGCAATCCAGAAACAACGCTGTGCCAGTAGATAAAATATACGGCATATTCGGTACATTGTATGTTCTTTTCCGAGTTAAGTTTAAAATATTTAGATATTTGTACATACCTATCGCCTACCTCCCCATATGTCCCGACATACATACTTACAGACAATTAAGTCTGATTAAGGGTTATCTTTTCAGAGCATCGATGAGAACGAAAACATCGTGAAGAGAGCCTCAGAAACCACCCATTTCATGCTTGGTAAAGTCCAGTCACCTTTGTTCCTTTACTTTCTTCGTTCAGATAACTGAGTCCAGGTTTTAACACTAAAATGTTGGCCTGTGTGTTGGGTTTATTATTGACATTCACTACAAGATATGAATATGTTGTTTTATCAAAGTGATGGCAATGTTGATGTTGCAGGACTGATCAATGAATGCGATGTTCACCTTCTGAAACCAGACGCCTTGGACAAGTCGATGGTGCTGAAGTGTACGTTCATAATCTAACTTACGCTACAGCCTCCGAACCTATTGTCACAGCATGGAGGTGATTTGGGGGCCTTGGCTACATTAGCCACCCAGTGTATTCTGTAGTAGAATGTTTTGGAACAACTGCTTGGCTAATGATCGACGTACAACGTGTTTGTTTGTTTGTTGTTTAACGGCGCAATCGGCAATATTCCAGCACTATGGCGGCGGTCTGCAAATACTCGAGTCTGGACAAGACAATCCAGAGATGGACAGCATGAGCATCCATCTACGCAATTGTAATACGATGACATGTGGCAACCAAGCGAGCCTGATCACCCGACTCTGTTAGTTTCCTCTTACGACAAGCATAGTTTGCTGAACACAAATTCTGATCCCGATGTCAATGCTGACTATATTTGGGATACAGCAATATTTGGGGTGACACCTGATTAGTGTTTGCTGGACTGGTCACTTATTGTACCTTCTGTCAGAATGTTACACTCAGTAGATACGATGTTTATGTGACAGGGCGTGAAATGATATACATATGACATTTTCGCTTTGTTAGCTTCCTGTGGCCATGTGGACGAGACATCCGACTTCCAATCAAAAGGTCCATAGTTTGAATCCCATCACGGGATACGGTAGTTTTATGGCCTGTACATAACAATCAGTGATCAAAACTGACCTTCACGTTGTTGTGTTTTTTATCATTTTGTTCTTAAGATTATCTTCTACTCGTTTGTTTGTTGTTTAACGTTGCATTCAGCAATATTCCAGATATGTGACGGCGCTTTGAAATTATTCAGACAACCCAGTGATTGACAACATGAGCATCTAATCCACGTTTATGTGTTGTAGGTATACATCTGAAGTATGACACAGATAAAATTAACCTTAACCGCACCCACATCAACACAGAGGGGGACTTGATCAACAGCAAGTCTGACACCAGGTCTGCAGGGAAAGGGAGACTGACGAACTACTGTGGCACATGCAGCACTACCCCCACCCCCACCCCACCCTCCTTGGCTTATTGTCCCTCGGTACTGGGAGACGGAGACCAGGGTCGGACTGGACAAAACACTCACACGGAGCAATCTCACCCTGGAGGTTGGTGTCTGTGCTGAGGAAGAGATGGACGTGACTCACTTTGTAGCCCGTCGTCCCCATGCCTACTGTATGACCGTCCACGACTGTACTACTCACAAAGGGATATGTAGGGTAACACTACACTACGGTGTTGTCCAGAAAGAAGATTGTCTTCATTGATGTGAAGGAGAAGAAAGTGTTGTCGACATTAGACAATGTAGACTCCAGTCAACCACTGTGGCCGATATTCGGGGTGTATAGCGCACCTTACCTCACTGTCAGCATGAGACTTGTGGTGGGCAGTGACATCAACGTGACAGAGGAGAAGAAAGCAATGATTGTCAAGGCGCTGTCGTGATGTGGCATGCTAAAGGCGGGCATGGTGGTGAGTATGATCACACCCAGATACGTATGTATCAACATGACGGAGGAGAAGAAAGCTCCAGTTATAAGACACTGTCATGATTCCATGTTACGACACCGGCGGCCACTGTCGTGAGTAGGAACACACGGAGATATGTACCAACGATATCAACATGATGGGGGAGAAGAAAACTCTAGTTATAAGACACTGTCATGATGCCATGTTATGACACCGGCGGCCATGGTGGTGAGTAGGAACATGTAAACATGATTTAGTTCCGAGTAGTAAATGTTCCGGTTCGGAATAAATGCCGTGAAATTGAGAATGGATGACACGAATAAAAATTCCGCACATACGGCAAATATTCCCTAGAACAGGAACAAATACCGTAGGCCTAACCTATTCCAGTGATTATTGAATGCAAAATGGACTCGTCCAACTTGGTTACATGTTGACTGTAACCTGGCTACTGACTAACTTCAACTTGGTTACATGTTGACTGTAACCTGGCTACTGACTAACTGTAACTTGGTTACATGTCGACTGTAACCTGGCTACTGACTGTAACTTGGTTACATGTCGACTGTAACCTGGCTACTGACTAACTGTAACTTGGTTACATGTTGACTGTAATCTGGCTACAGACTAACTGTAACTTGGGTACATGTTCACTAACCTGGCTACTGACTGACTGTAACTTGGCTACATATTGACTGTAAGCTGGCTACTGACTAACTGTAACTTGGTTACATGTTGACTGTAACCTGGCTACTGACTGACTGTTAATTGGTTACATGTTGACTGTAACCTGGCTACTGACTGACTGTAACTTGGTTACATGTCGACTGTAACCTGGCTACTGACTAACTGTAACTTGGTTACATGTTGACTGTAACCTGGCTACTGACTGACTGTTAATTGATTACATGTTGACTGTAACCTGGCTACTGACTGATTGTAACTTGGTTACATGTTCACTGTAACCTGGCTACTGACTAACTGTAACTTGGTTACATGTTGACTGTAACCTGGCTACTGACTAACTTGGTAAAATGTTGACTGTATCCTGGCTACTGACTGACTGTAACTTGGTTACACGTTGACTGTAACCTGGTTACTTACTAACTGTAACTTGGTCACATAATGACTGTAACCTGGCTACTGACTGACTGTAACTTGGTTACATGTTCACTGTAACCTGGCTACAGACTGTAACTTGGTTACATTTCGACTGTAACCTGGCTACTGACTCTAACCTGATTAATGAAGGTAACTTGGTTACATAATAACTGAACTCTTTTTAACACAAGATTCATATAGAATCATCGGTTCGCATTCTGGGGAATCTACAATGTATTTTCATAAAAAAAATTAAGTAACTTTCACACATGATAATTGCTTCTTGATAGCCACATGATTTGTTCCATATGGAACAAATACAGTAGGAAAATCTTTTTTTCCTTTCCGTTCCCCCCACGCCCCAATTTTTAAGACCACCCCAACAAACAAAACCCTCTTTTTAGACACTTTATGATGTGTGTGGAAGTTCCTCTTTACCCGGAATAAATTCTGTGTGTGCGGAACGAAATAATTGTTCCGCATGCACTATTACAGGAACAAATGTTTGAATGAAAAGTTCCGCCGGAACTTTTACTATGGGGGAACCAAATCTTTTTTACAAACACACGGAGATATGTACCAACGATATCAACATGACGGGGGAGAAGAAAGCTCTAGTTATAAGACACTGTCATGATGCCATGTTATGACACCGGCGGCCATGGTGGTGAGTAGGAACACACGGACATATGTACCAACGATATCAACATGACGGGGGAGAAGAAAGCTCTAGTTATAAGACACTGTCATGATGCCATGTTATGACACCGGCTGCAATGTCGTGAGTAGGAACACACAGAGATATGTACCAACGATATCAACATGAAGGGGGAGAAGAAAGCTCTAGTTATAAGACACTGTCATGATGCCATGTTATGACACCGGCGGCCATGGTGGTGAGTAGGAACACACAGAGATATGTACCAACGATATCAACATGACGGAGGAGAAGAAAGCTCTAGTTATAAGACACTGTCATGATGCCATGTTATGACACCGGCGGCCACTGTCGTGAGTAGGAACACACAGAGATATGTACCAACGATATCAACATGACGGAGGAGAAGAAAGCTCTAGTTATAAGACACTGTCATGATGCCATGTTATGACACCGGCGGCCATGTCGTGAAGATCAACACAAAGCGTTGTGGACAGCGTCATAAACATGGCAGAGAAGAAAGTTTTGGTTATTTTATGATGATGGTACTTCAGACAGACAGACAGACAGACACTAGTCTATATCCTGTCTAAGCAAGATGCTCCTCCCGGATTACTACTAATCTCCTCATCGTGTTGCTGTCAGAACTTGAAATGTTTGTATTATAATAGCTTTCTACAAATTGTTAACGTAGAGGACACTCAGTCCAGCCATACTGTACACACTGTTAACGTAGAGGACACTGAGTCCATCCATACTGTACACATTGTTAACGTAGAGGACACTGAGTCCAGCCATACTGTACACATTGTTAACGTAGAGGACACTGAGTCCAGCCACACTGTACACATTGTTAACGTAGAGGACACGGAGTCCAGCCATACTGTACACATTGTTCACGCAGAGGACACAGGGATGTCCAGCTGTACTGTACACATTATGTATAGCCTGATGTCGGGGCCATAAACACGCTTTACAACATCAAATTATGAATGTGAAATGTGTTAGTGACACAGTCAGTCCAGCCATACACATTATGTATATCTTGATGTCGTGGGTATAAACTCGCTTTAAAACAACAAGTAATGAACGTGAAATGTGTTAGTGACACTGTCAGTCGAGCCATATTGTACACATTATGTATATCTTGATGTAGGGGGCATAAACACGCTTTAAAACAACAAATTATGAACGTGAAATTTGTTGGTGACGCAGTCAGTCCAGCCATACTGTACACATTATGTATATCTTGATGTCGTGGGTATAAACACGCTTTATAACAACAAATTATGAACGTGAATTTGTTAGTGACATTCATTATATCTGGACTTCTAGAAATGTGCATGTAAAACAAGACCTGTAAATAATCTCTTTCACTACTACGCTTATATTATTCTTGTATACACATCTAACCTCTCTTTTTTTTGTGGGTAAAAATAAAAGCCTGAAAAGAGAAATAGAAATTATATGCAATTAGTTAATAAAAAGGGCTTGGATATGAAGTGTCTATGAAAGTTGGCTTTGAGTATAATCTAATACAGCAGGACGTTTTCATGTATTTATTGCTTATCCACATCTTTTCTATTCAGCAGCAATCTCCTACTGTCTGCTTGTGAGGTGAGGTGAGGAGAATATTTCGCTCATGTGACGACGTGCATGCGTGTGCATGTGTAGGTGCGGCTGCTTGTACTAGCCCAGACTGAAGCTGGTTTTATAGTGCTAGCCAAATGAGATACCATGCCGCAGTGAAGCATGAATACCCCACTCAGACACATTACACTGACTCCGAGCCGACCAGTCCTTGTTGTACCCATTAATGCCGAGTGCCACGCAGGGACCAACAAGTACCATATTTTAACGTCTTTTGGTATGACGCGGTCGGGGATCGAACCCGCGACCTTCCGCTCTCCGGGCGGCCGCTCTAACCACTACACCACGGAGGTGTGATGTTGGGAATGTATTGAAGAGAGCAGCATGTATTGATGGGCCAACATGTATTAAGGGTCCAACATGTTTCAGGGGCCAATGCGTATGGAGGTTCCTACATGTTTCAGGGGGCCAATACGTATGGAGGTTCCAACATGTTTTGATGGGCCAACGTGTATTAAGGGTCCAACATGTTTCAGGGGCCTATATGTATGCAGGTTCTAACATGTTTCAGGGACCAATTCGTATGAAGGTTCCAACATGTTTTGATGGGCCAACGTGTATTAAGGGTCCAACATGTTTCAGGGACCTATATGTATACAGGTTCTAACATGTTTCAGGGGCCAATTCGTATGGAGGTTCCAACATGTTTTGATGGGCCAACATGTATTAAGGGTTTAACATGTTTTAGGGGCCAATACGTATGGAGGTTCCATCATGTTTCAGGGGCCAATACGTATGCAGGTTATAACATGTTTCAGGGGCCAATTCTTATGAAGGTTCCAACATGTTTTGATGGGTCAACATGTATTAAGGGTCCAACAAGTTTCAGGGGCCAATACGTATGCAGGTTCCAACATATTTCAGGGGCCCATACGTATGGAGGTTCCAACATGTTTCAGGGGCCAATACGCATGGAGGTTCCAACATATTTTAATGGGCCAACATGAATTAAGGGTCCAACGTGTTTCAGGGGCCAATACGTATGCAGGTTCCAACATATTTCATGGGCCAATTCGTATGGAGGTTCCAACATGTTTTGATGGGCCAACATGTATTAAGGGTCCAACATGTTTCAGGGGCCAATACATATGGAGGTTCCAACATGTTTTGATGGGCCAACATGTATTAAGGGGCCAAAATGTTTCAGGGACCAATACGTATGCAGGTTCCAACATGTTTTATGGGCCAATACGTATGGATGTTCCAACATGTTTTGATGGGACAAAATGAATTAAGGGTCCAACTTGTTTCAGGGGCCAAAACGTATTGAGGTTCCAACATGTTTCAGGGGCCAATTCGTATGGAGGTTCCAACATGTTTTGATAGGCTAATGTGTATTAAGGGTCCAACATGTTTCATCGGCCAATACGTATGCAGGTTCCAACATGTTTCATGGGCCAATACGTATGGAGGTTCCAACACGTTTTGATGGGCCAAAATGAATTAGGGTCCAACATGTTTCAGGGGCCAAAACGTATTGAGGTTTCTACGTTTCAGGGGCCAATTCGTATGGAGGTTCCAACATGTTTTGATGGGCCAACGTGTATTAAGGGTCCAACATGTTTCAGGGGCCTATATGTATGCAGGTTCTAACATGTTTCAGGGGCCAATTCGTATGGAGGTTCCAACATGTTTTGATGGGCCAACGTGTATTAAGGGTCTAACATGTTTCTCGGGCCAATACGTATGGAGGTTCCAACATGTTTCAGGGGCCAATACGTATGCAGGTTATTACATGTTTCAGGAGCCAATTCGGATGGAGGTTCCAACATGTTTTGATGGGCCAACATGTATTACGGGTCTAACATTTTTTCAGAGACCAATACGTATGCACGTTCAAATATGCTTCAGGGGCCAATACGTATTGAGGTTCCAACATATTTGAGGGCCAATACGTATGGAGGTTCCAACATGATGGGCCAACATGAATTAAGGGTCCAACGTGTTTCAGGGGCTAATACGTATGCAGTATCTGGAGAGAAGAAAACAAGTTCAGAGTCACACGAGTTTCGCTGAGATGCACAGATGGCTTGGTAGATCATCAGTGTGTCAGCCTCTTCATTCCACACTGATTACTGCATTGACAAAGTTCAGTACATTATTGAATGTGGCGGCCATTTTGAAATCCAAGATGGCCGCCAATGGGATGATGGGAAAAATTGGAAACATTGTTTTTTACATCAAGTGTATTCTGTTGGTTGGTTGTTATTGTTGTTGTTTTGGCTGGAGTTGTTGTGTAACGCTGACCTCGCTGACTCCGCTGACATGGTTGACACATGTCATCGGTTCCCCAACTACGTAGATTGATGTTCGTGCAGTTGATTACTGGACAGTCCGGTCCAGACTCCATTATTTACAGACTGCTCCACATAGCTGGAATAGTGTTGAGTGCGGAGTTAAACAACAAACAAACACAACCCAACTACATACTCCTGCTTTCCGATCCCAGCCATTCCCGTTTACACTATACACTCACTTACTACATCGCATACACAGGGGGCCCTTATTGTGCTTTGTTAATGGCCATGTCAGTTTTCCCTCAACACCAGTTTAAAGTACGGAGACAAAAGGTGTTCACGTGCACAATGCATTTTCATTTTACACATGTTATGTATAGGATTACGTTTTCCGTAAAGGACATATTCTAGTACTTTTGACGAACTTTCTAAATGGCAATGGCTATTCATAGTTTTTTGGCCGCAATAGCCATGCCAATTTACACTTGTCAGAGGGTTACACAAAGTCCGTGGTCTAGACTATCAGTTGTCAGACTTTTTGTGAGCGGGTTAGATGGCTGCCTTTGTGTGTTGGTCATTAGGTATTGGATTTGGATGTTTAAGGAATTTTTCTGTAGTAAACCTAATGCCGGGAATCTAAGCGAGTGATGATTATTAAGTGAGTGAGATTTTAGCAACTTTTCAGCAATATCACGCGGGGGACACTAGGAATGGCCTTCACACATTGTACCTATATGAGGAATCGTGCCCGGGTCTTCAGAGTAAGGACCGAACGCTTTAACCCCTAGGCTACCCCACCGCCCCCTTGTGTGGGAACAAGATGGTTGGGGAAATGGTCATATTGAGTACCTTTTATACCTGTTTGTTTGCACACAACGATGAACGATACACACACATTAGACACGCTGTGTTTCATTCACCAGATATACGCCCCAATACCCCCACTTGTTGTCATGTGTCTCTACACATGAACAGCGCGGATGTGTAGTCAGGCAATAACAATGTAAACATGCACTAGATAGATTACACTTCAAAGTATGTTAGTCACGTGTCATCTGCCGGAAGTGACCTTTGTACCACAGAAGGAAGTTATTTGTCAGGTAGGTGTGTTGTAACTGTCTCTTATCTCGCAGGCCAGTACACGGTTATCTGTCTGGTCAAACATTTGCTAGTATATTTCACGATGCAACGTTGTTACTGCTGGAGGTACAAATACAATAGTTATACAGTTTACAACCTGGTTATTTGTGATACGTAACAACATGAAATTTCTACTTTCGTTCTACGATGATGGCGGACTCACGCCCTGACACAGTGTTTTGTGTCACAGTCTGGACAAACAAGCCTCTACCGTGTAGTGTTGGTTTAAAAGTACGTTATGTAAAAAATCGTACCAGCTTGCTCTGCAAAGATATCAAAAGCACGGAAAAGATCGATTATTGCAGAATAGTTATTGTGGTCGCGTTGAAAATACTGCCCTGTAATGGTATATGCTGCAGTTAAAAGAATGTGTGTGGATCTCTCACTATGCTGAGGCGATAACGTTGATATGCCGCGCGTCGCCCAGTATTTCGGGGACATAGAGGTCACATGGAAGTGGGCTGGTAAAATGATACTCAGGGTGAGATTTCTGTTTTAAATTTCTGCCTGGCCTCTCACTGAACAACACAAATGAACTGACGTAAGTTCGGTCATAATAATACACAGTGCATGCGCGTGCCCGTTGCAATGTATTACTTTTGTTAATGTTCATTGGTGTGTGTGATATTGTGTGTTGTGTGTTTTGTTTGTATGGGCTGTTGTTTTGGGGATTATGTTTGTTTGGTTGGTTGGTTGTTATTGTTGTTGTTTTGGCTGGGGTTGTTGTGTAACGTTGCCCTCAGTGATATTCAACTTTATGGCCTGGGTCTGTTAATAAGCTGAGTCTGGACCAGACAATCCAGTGTACAACATCATGACTTTCTATTTGGATCGGATGATATGTGTCAGCGAGCCTGACCAGCCGATCCGTTAGTCGCCTCGTGCAGCAAATCTGGGTTGCTGAAAATCATCAACTCTAACCCGAATCTTTATGAGTTGTTGCTATCTATAAGTGCAATGCGTCTCTGGACATTTTATTATATTTTATGAACATAAATATAAAACCGTTTTCATGCAAAATGTGTTAATGCCAGAGACTAGATGTTAGTCTAAACAGAGTCTAACTCAACAACACATTGTGGTGAGGACACAGTGACATATCTTATTTAAAATAGTTGGACAAACGTACAATGCAATGTTGGGACAGATAAAATGGTTAAACTGTCTGGCAAAACATCAGGTATAAGCTTTTACAAAATGTAAGGTAGGAGTTAAGGTACATTCCTCAATGGATGTGAAATATAAGTGAAAGAAATATGTCGATCAGGCCTTGCATGTCACCATAACCTCCTTTGATAAAAACTGATATTTTACTGTTGCGTCTCCGCGAAATCTATCTGTAGACGAGTACGTGAAATAAGCGATTTGACGTTCGGTGTAAATTAAACATTGAGATGCTTGTTAACTATTCTTTGGGTGACAACTTTATGTTGGTTTGCAAACTACCCATGTCACCATAAAGGGAAATAGGTACACCTACAGAATATCGGATACCTACCAGCCATACTGTTTAGTGTCACGTCACCCTAACGCTAAACATTACCCTAAACCTTACCCTCACCCTAACCAAAAGTAAACTTGCGTGCTTTCAAAGATGGCGGAAGGTATCCGGTATTCTGTAATCTTACTGGGAAATATCGTATAGATCACTCACTAAATTCTACTGTCTTTCAGAATGGACATCTTCCCAAAGTGCTCTGTCTGTCATCAGCAGTTTGTCCTCAAAGGCCCCGCCCCCTACCTACTGCCCTGTCTACATGCTGTGTGTGAGACGTGTGTGACATCTGCAGCTGGTGGTGTGATATCATGCTCTACTTGTCAGAGGGAGGTCAACCTCACAGACACAAGCCTCCAGAAGGATGCAGTGAGACAGAAGGAAATATTCCATCTGACAGTCAAACATCGCCCCACAGAGCTTCTCTGTACACACGAAGATGACGGCAACCAGGCTGTGTGTTGGTGTCGGGAGTGTGAAGAGCTCCTCTGTGAATACTGCCAGAATATGCACAGCAACTTCAAACTGACCAGAAAACATGTACTTCAAAACCTCAGCGACTTTAAACCAGCTGTCTCAAACATTCCAACCCCTTGCAGTATCCACAGCCATGACTCTCTTTATCTTTTTGATCGGAGATGCAACATTTTGATTTGTGGAAGATGCAGATTTGAAGATCACGCAGATCATGAAGTTGAGAAGGTAGATGTGGTAGCTGAAAGTATCCTCAAACAGCTGGACCAACACAAAACTGAGCTGGCAACCTTACAAGCTCGCCAACAGTCCAACATTCAGAATATCAGACGAGGGACCGAAATCACAGATACAACGCACAACACGTTGAAAGAAAATATTGGCCATACTTTTAGAACTCTGCGATCACAACTTGACCAACGAGAGAAGGAACTTCTGACTGATCTTGAAGGTCAGACGAAGGCGACCAAGACAAGTCTCCGTACTCAGCTAAACACATGTGAAGAAGCTTCGAAGAAATGCTCTGAGGTTTTAGACTACGTCACCAAGGTTCTCACGTATGCCTCACAATCAGACCTCCTGGAGTTGGAGAGTTCTGTAAGGGAGGCAACTCGGGCTTTCCTTGACACTGTTGAGACTCAAACACAGGACATACCCGCAGCTGTCTTTAACACCAACGGCTTGTCAAAGCTGAAATCAAACATATCACGATTTGGGGCTGTCGTGACCAAGGACATGGAAAAACAATATGCAAGAGGTATTTATATGAGATATGATTGCACGTTCTTTTTATTGCGTGTAGGAGTGGAACAGCGTTCTATAGTGCTTACAGATGCACTATTCTTATGGATACACAATGCCATTTAGAAAGTGATCAGAGTTGATTTTTTATTGCGTGTAGAAATGGAACAGCGTTCTATAGTGTTATGTTGTATTTGGGACTACACTTTCTCAGTAAATTACAGATTCTATGACTGTTTTGGGTCTAGAATCCGTAATTTACTAAGAAGCGTCCTTCAAACTGACATTGTCTATTTATAGCTGTCGGCTATGTGGGCGGTGTCAATTCACATTTGTCAGAGGGATACACAAAGTACATGATGTAGTCTACCAGTTGTCAGACTTCCATTTCTATGGAAACCTCGGTGGCTGAGTAGGTTAGATCGCTGTCTTTATGTGATCGGGTGCCTGACTCTGAGAGTGTGGGTTCAAATCACGGCTGGACTCAACCTAACAAAATGTACTAGAATTTGTACTTTTAGAAAGTGTAATCCCAAATATAACATGTGACACATCATTCTCGGCAACTCGAGTTTTTTGCTCGAAAAACAACTAATATTATACTTAAAGCACCGGTAGTTATTGACACAATGCCATTGTCTAGTCAGCCGAGTTGTATTAGATACTTAAAAAGCACGCACTTTATAAACAGTAACACTTGCTCATAATATGTTGGAATTTTACAGTCGAGATTTCTTATGGATGTCCCATTATCGCTGATGGGGCGTAAAGCACCAATTATTCATTCATTCTTAAGGGTGTATTTACATCATGGTGTTGTTTCAGACAAGGAAACTCAAACTGAACATGACTTCATAGCTGAGATGGAAATCAAATATAAGAACGTGAGTTTGGTAATTAAAATAATATAATGCACCATAACCGCTAAAGAAGAGCGTATGAGATAGTATGTATGACTACAAAGTATTAAATGTACTAGAACCAATTAAAATGTAAGACAACGATCTAAAACATTTTGAATCCGTTTTCAGAAGTACATGTCCATAATTACCTATCTAATGTCTACAGCACATCGCTCGCCGCGTAATAGCTGTAATATTGCTGATGCGGGTAATATTGTTAAGGAATAATTATTCATTCATTCATTCATTCATTCAGCACATCGGAAAACAGAAGAGGATCATTGACTGAGACAAAACCAAAATCGAAATACATGCAAGCTATATCAGAATTAACAATCTGAGACTGATATGCTTTTAAACATTCACTTTATTAAAAAGAAGTACAAGGTAACTTCAGTTATTTTGGGTCACGCTGGAGACCCGGGTTCGATTCCCCACATGGGCACAATGTGTGAAGTCCATTTCTGGTGTCCCCGTCGTGATATTGCTGGAATATTGCTAAAAAATGTGTAAAGCTAAACTCACTGACTTACTCATTCAGTTATTTTGGAGGTATTCGTTGACAACGAAAGGGCACAATTTATAGATAACACTTTTATAGTGACTACACATCGTAGGCCGTTATAAGGTTGTCAGACCATTGTAAAACAATCCAGAAACATCGCTGTGCCAGTAGATAAAATATACGGCATATTCGGTACATTGTATGTTCTTTTCCGAGTTAAGTTTAAAATATTTAGATATTTGTACATACCTATCACCTACCTCCCCATATGTCCCGACATACATACTTACAGACAATTAAGTCTGATTAAGGGTTATCTTTTCAGAGCATCGATGAGAACGAAAACATCGTGAAGAGAGCCTCAGAAACCATCCATTTCCTGCTTGGTAAAGTCCAGTCACCTTTGTTCCTTTACTTTCTTCGTTCAGATAACTGAGTCAGGTTCTAACACTAAAATGTTGGCCTGTGTGTTGGGTTTATTATTGACATTCACTACAAGATATGAAAATGTTGTTTTATCAAAGTGATGGCAATGTTGATGTTGCAGGGCTGCTCAGTGAATGCGATGTTCACCTGCTGAAACCAGACGCCTTGGACAAGTCGATGGTGCTGAAGTGTACGTTCATAATCTACCCATTTACCATCTATGCTTACACTACAGCCTCCGAACCTATTGTCACATCATGGAGGTGATTTGGGGGGCTTGGCTACATTAGCCACCCAGTGTATTCTGTAGTAGAATGTTTTGGAACAACTGTTTGGCTAATGATCGACGTACAAAGTGTTTGTTTGTTTGTTGTTTAACGGCGCAATCGGCAATATTCCAGCTATATGGCGGCGGTCTGCAAATACTCGAGTCTGGACCAGACAATCCAGAGATGGACAGCATGAGCATCCATCTACGCAATTGTGATACGATGACATGTGGCAACCAAGCGAGCCTGACCACCCGATTCCGTTAGTTTTCTCTTACGACATGCATAGTTTGCTGAACACAAATTCTGATCCCGATGTCAATGCTGACTATATTTGGGATACAGCAACATCATCCTAGAGAGAATTTGTCTTCTGAATCGGTGACACCTGATTAGTGTTTGCTGGACTGGTCACTTATTGTACCTTCTTTCAGAATGTTACACTCAGTAGATACGATGTTTATGTGACAGGGCGTGAAATGATATACATATGACATTTTCGCTTTGTCAGCTTCCTGTGGCCATGTGGACGAGCCATCCGACTTCCAATCAAAAGGTCCATGGTTTGAATCCCATCACGGGATACGGTAGTTTTATGGCCTGTACATAACAATCAGTGATCAAATCTGACCTTCACGTTGTTGTGTTTTTTATCATTTTTGTTCTTAAGATTATCTTTTACTCGTTTGTTTGTTGTTTAACGTTGCATTCAGCAATATTCCAGATATGTGACGGCGGTTTGAAATTATTCAGACAACCCAGTGATTGACAACATGAGCATCTAATCCACGTTTATGTGTTGTAGGTATACATCTGAAGTATGACACAGATAAAATTAACCTTGACCGCACCCACATCAACACAGAGGGGGACTTGATCAACAGCAAGTCTGACACCAGGTCTGCAGGGGAAGGGAGACTGACGAACTACGGGGGCACATGCAGCACTATCCCCCTCCCCTTGGCTGATTGTCCCCAGTACTGGGAGACGGAGACCAGGGTCGGACTGGACAAAACACTCCCAGGGGGCAATCTCATCCTGGAGGTTGGTGTCTGTGCTGAGGGAGAGATGGACATGACTCACTACGTAGCCCGTCGTCCCCATGCCTACAGTTTGATCGTCGTCCACTGTACTACTCACAAAGGGATATGCAGGATAACCTGGAAGGAGGGAAAGGTTGTGTTACATCTACCTGACACCATCCCCAACACAGCAGGGGCATCACACACACTACACTACGGTGTTGTCTATGATGACGCCAGGAAGAAGATTGTCTTCATTGATGTGAAGGAGAACAAGGTGATGTCGACGTTAGACAATGTAGACTCCAGTCAGCCCTTGTGGCCGATATTTGGGGTGTATGGTGCATATGTAAACACTGTCAGCATGAGGCTTGTAGTGGGCAGCGACATCAACATGACTGAGGAGAAAAAAGCGATGATTGTCGAAGCACTGTCGTGACATCGTGTTATGACACCGGCGGCCATGGTGGTGAGTAGGAACACACGGAGATATGTACCAACGATATCAACATGACGGGGAGAAGAAAGCTCTAGTTATAAGACACTGTCATGATGCCATGTTATGACACCGGCGGCCATGGTGGTGAGTAGGAACACACAGAGATATGTACCAACGATATCAACATGACGGGGAGAAGAAAGCTCTAGTTATAAGACACTGTCATGATGCCATGTTATGACACCGGCGGCCATGGTGGTGAGTAGGAACACACGGAGATATGTACCAACGATAGAGAAAGAAAGCTCTAGTTATAAGACACTGTCATGATGCCATGTTATGACACCGGCGGCCATGGTGGTGAGTAGGAAACACACGGAGATATGTACCAACGATATCAACATGACGGGGAGAAAGCTCTAGTTATAAGACACTGTCATGATGCCATGTTATGACACCGGCGGCCACATGTCGTGAGTAGGAACACACAGAGATATGTACCAACGATATCAACATGACGGGAGAGAAGAAAGCTCTAAGTTATAAAGACACTGTCATGATGCCATGTTATGACACCGGCAGCCATGTGTCGTGAGTAGGGACACACAGAGATGTCGCTGCCAACGGTTTAAACGCTGACGGGAAGAAGAAAACTCTGGATTATATGACACTGTCGCTGATGCCATGTATTGACACCAGCGGCCACTGTCGTAATTAGGAACACTGCACGGAGATATGTTACCAACGATATCAACATGACAAGGAGGAAGAAGCTCCTGATTATAAGACACTGTCATGATGC